>NC_134487.1:96267257-96489757 GCF_040206685.1 Ascaphus truei | reverse complement strand
GAGAGAGAGAGAGACGCACAGAGCTGGACAATTGAACATTTGCATATTGACTGAGAGACTTGTTGTGTATTGGGTGAGCTTTGTCCTTTGTTGTTTTGTTTACATCTTTGTCTTGTTTTATATGTGGAAGTGGGTCGTGTGATTGCCTGTACATTTCTTGTCTGTTTTTTGTGAGTGCTGGAAGTATGCCCGCAAAGCGTGGGAAGAGTGATGCTGGTGGGAGTGGGAGTGCTACTCGTGCGAGTACGCGTCGGAGTGAACGTTCTGTTCAGGGGAGTGATGTTGCTGGTGCACCGAGTGGTGTTGCTGGGAGTGGGAGTGCTGTTGTTGGGAGTGGGAGTGCTGGTGCTGCGAGTGGTGTTGCTGGGAGTGGGAGTGCTGTTGTTGGGAGTGGGAGTGCTGTTGTTGGGAGTGGGAGTGCTGTTGCTGTGAGTGGGAGTGCTGGTGCTGGGAGTGGGAGTGCTGTTGCTGTGAGTGGGAGTGCTGGTGCTGGGAGTGCTGGTGCTAGGAGTGTGAGTGCTGGTGCTAGGAGTGTGAGTGCTGGTGCTAGGAGTGGGAGTGCTGGTGCTAGGAGTGGGAGTGCTGGTGCTGGGAGTGCTGCTGGTGGCGCAGTTGCTGATGGGGTGTCTGGTGGTGGCGTGCTTGCTGGTGGCCAGCTTTTGGAGGCTCTTCCATTGGAAGAAGGAGAGTCCAGTCAGCACCAGCCAAGCTCTGACCCTAAACCTGCTCGGAAAAAACGTGTGGAGAAGCCACGTAATCCTCGCTTCAATGACCAGGAAAATAGGGCTCTTGTCACTGGCATTCTGGAGCACTATGACAGTCTCTATGGACATTTAGTAGGTAAGTGTAACTTTACATTTATTATTCAAATACATGTGATCCTAGGTCATCTGAGTTTTGTTCATATGCAAATATGGGTACACAATATCTTTCTATGTTCATTAGTGTGGAAACACAGCTTTTTATCATGCCTTACAAGGACAAATAAACACAGGCGGTCAATTTGCCAGAACTGCATACAATATGAATGCAACCTTGCTTACATGTATAGGTTTAGTAGTGAATGCTCATGTGCTGCACATATTACACATAAAACAGCATGTTTGCTATCTCTTGGAACAGCTAGCAGTGTAGGAAACTGGTGCTTATATTATTATTAATTTACCTCATATCTTTTATATGTTTTTCAAGGGCGGACAAGTGCAGCAAGCAAAAAAGAAATGTGGGACACAATAGTCATTGGTGTCAATGCCTGTGGGAATAGTGTCAGGGACAAGTATCATTGTCGGAAAAGATTTGATGATATTAGGTCCAAATTGAAAAAGAAAATACAAGACCAACGCGTGCATGCTACTGGCACTGGAGGTGGGCCCACACCACAACGTCTCATATTGACTCCATTGGAGGAGCTGCTTCGGCCAAAATTACTTACCGTCGTCGTGGAAGGCTTGGCTGGTGACCGTGACATTGGAATTTATCCGTCACAATTTCCAGCAGGTGATAAATATTACTGTACTAGGCGTGTCGTTGCTTACAGTTATTTTGCATATTTACACTGCTTTTTATACTGTCTTCACAATATAAGCATACCTGCATCTATATATGTATATGTCTGATTCTGTATATATATATCTCAAAATAGACATATATGTAGTAGTCCTACTAAAAGCAGTAACTAATATAGCACGTGCCATTGCGTGCTCATTTACATGTGAATTCCCAAAATGCATAGCTGCAGTGGAAGCAATTGATGGTGGGCGAAGATGGGGAACAACAGGGTAGTACACATGTGTAACACATGTTCATGAGAAATTATTAGTAGCTACAGGTACAGAACAGAAATATGTATCATATTATTGTGTATTTTATTGATTTTACTCCGACAAACATGACATTACTGCCTATTTTAAGCATGCATCAAAGAAATTGCATGTAACGGCCTACAAACATCACTGGCACTAACACATCTATAGTTGCTTATGAAAAGGTCCATTTTTGCTTTATGTCATATACAGACAGCATAATGAGGCACACGTATCATATGTTATGTCATTGTTTTCATAACTTAAACACTGCAGATGACTACTTAGCTCATCTACCATTGTGTTAAAGCAGCTGCAATTAATATCTCATCACAGCATACACTTCAACAGAGGGGGTGGGGTTCAGCACACACACTAATTACAGCCTCATTTCACGGTCAACTTAGTTCACACCATTTGCACCTGTTTCAAGTCATTGAAAGGTGTGGCTGATTAGGCTTTTTGGGGAAGGGAATACCTTTCTTACAACCTGAATAGCACAACTGAAGTTAATCACACTCATTTGAAAGCTTAACTCTAGCTACTAAATGCCCCAACAACTCATTACTTATCAAAGCGTACGTCACACATTAGTTCACTCATATCTATAGTTGAACTACTATCAAAGACACATTATCACACACTGCATGTGTTGTCTTGTTGAGTCACAGCCACATTCAGGTGTGCCACATCTTCGATTAATGTACCACACATATCCTCTACCAAAAACAACACTTTTTGCAATATGACCACCTTCATGATAACCATTGTGAATGGTCATCTCATGATAGTTATGTACATTATGATACTGATATCACTACACAACATATGATTTTTATGTACTCATTTAATCTATTTATCCTCACGCATTACTGCAGAAACATAGTATGTTGTATGTTAGGGAACTCAAAAATTCTAAGTACACAGGCATGTACAGTGTTATTACAACTATTTATGTTCACTTTCACACACATTTTCGGTTAAGGAACTGATGTTGTTAGTTAATCATAAATACAGAACATACAATAAGTGTTTGTTCAATATTTACACATGTAAATGTAAAACTTATGTTATTGTTATATATAGTTGCCCCTGGAGGACATGTGTCACCTGAGATGGAACAAGTGTCTTCACCTGGGTCAGCCAGCTCAACACTACTAGAAGGTGAGTGTATCATTTGCTGGCCATATAATATGTGCTCTTCTATATGTTATGTTGTCATGTGCATTATTTGTTTTGCACATCTTCTTTAAATAGGATTACTTAGTGTCAGTGAAAATTAAGTGTAAGGCAACATGTATTGTGTTAGTGATGTTAATTATCATGTAGGACTTCTGAGTTTAGAGCAACTTTTCATTCATTCATATTTCATACTGAGTCCAAACATTATTCGTAAGTCAAGGTAGTTTTTAATGAGGTTATAAAACGTATGCTAACATGTTAGGTGTTACTTAGGACACAGTACAATTACATAGTAACACAGCATACATTAACATGCCATTTAATAATGTGTACATTTCTTTTTAGAACATCATGGTGATGAGGATGATGAGTATGATGAGGATGACGCCACAGAAGAGACTGAAATACAATCATGTGACCATGAAGAGGTGCCAATAGAAACTGTTGTACCGCCAAATCGTCCATCAACTTCCACATACGATGCAATTGTAGCTTCAGAGGGAAAAATAGTGGACGCAGAAAATCGTCGCCATTCAGACATGATGACAGTGCTGGAAAGGATGATTGGACTGCAGGAAGAAACAGTATCACAATTGGCACATCTCCACAGAGTCTTCATTGAAGTGCCTAAACAGTTGCAAAAAATCAACACCTCATTCGAAGCATTAGTTGTTCAGCAAACACAAGCTAATTACTGGAGAATGACTAATGTACCACAATTCAACACCTCCCAGCCAGGATCTGTTCATGCAGGTTAGTTTTCACCACATTCATCTGATATTCATTCACCAGGCCCAAATGTTACCGGTCAAGTAGCAGAGATTGCTGTGCAGGTTCCTGACGACATACTACCACTGCCATCTGTACAAAATCAGCAGCTGACACCTACAAAGGAGCCCACAAAAACAAAATACAAGCAGTTACTACTGACCAGTTTTTGGTCAAAAACAACAAAAGACACACATGAAACAGACCAACCATCACTTGTGCAGTGTCTACCAACTTGCTCACATGTGTCACTGGGCACAAGCCCTGTCCGTGAACAGTCACTACCCAAAAGCCCTGTAGGTGAATCGCTGCCCAAAAGCCCTGTAGGTGAGTCGCTGCCCAAAAGCCCTGTAGGTGAATCGCTGCCCAAAAGCCCTGTAGGTGAATCACTGCCCAAAAGCCCTGTAGGTGAGTCACTGGCCACAAGCCCTGTAGGTGAGTCACTGGCCACAAGCCCTGCCCGTGAAGTGCCAGAGGCCACTCAAAGTGGCTCTGTTGTGCCTAAAGTTGGTGGCAAAAGAAAAAGGAAAATTCAAGAGACAACAAGCAGGCCTGTTACTCGCTCGCAAAAGGAACAAAAAAAATAAATGTTATAATTCAGAAAATATGTCTTTGGCCTTGTTTTGTTGACTTCAGATTATCTAATTACTATTGTATGTATGCTGAAGACTGTGTTGTTTCCAAACTTTCAACTATGTTCTTGTACACGTGAAGTTTTGGAAATGTTAACACTCATAATTAATTGTGTTATAAATATTTATGTTGTAATCGTCTGTTCAGTAATGGTCCACCAGGAGCCAGTTGCTAAGTTTAGAGAAGCTGCCATTGACTTTGCAGCAAAACATTGCATTTGGGTGTGTTAATTGATGTAAGAATTGCATATGCATATTAGTCACATGCAATTATTAAAACACCTAAGTAAGTGCAAACATCTTTCTTGTACGTGTACAGCAGGATTATGTGTAAATTATTACTTACCTTTGCCTTGCTTGGCCATTGTAATTTTGTCCTTTAATCAGTTGTGTGTTCGTTTCTATAACATCTCAGAATGTATAATAATATATATACACACACACACACACACACACACTGAGTGAGTGTGAGTGTGAGTGTTTGAGTGTGTATATATATATATATATATATGTATATATGTGTATATATATATATGTATATATGTGTATATATATATGTATATATGTCTATATGTATATGTATATATGTGTATATGTGTATATATATATGTATATATGTGTATATATATATGTATATATGTGTGTGTGTGTATATATATATATATATATATATATATATATATATATATATATATATATATATATATATATATATATATATATATATATATATATATATATATAGTACTATATAAACTGGTATACACAAACTAATACACTTCATGCTTCCTTGTGAAAGCACACTATTTTAATAATACAGGCCTAATGTTTGAGAAATATCCTAAGTATGAGACTCTAACAGTATTGTGCTTAAACAAATGTTTATTACTTAATTCAATCATGTTTCTCACCATTTAAATAGGTTTCATACAAGGTATACTTAATGCCATCAATGTTGTGTGTACTCCTGCAATATAAAAAAAAATAAAATATTATATATAAATATATATATATTTTTATAAGAGATATATTTATATATATATATATATATATATATATATATATATATATATATATATATATATATATATATATATATATATATATACACACGTATTTAAACTCATGCAGACAGGGAGTTAACCAGACTTTCACATACACACAGAAATGTAAGCGGGGAAAAAACATTTCTTTTTGCAGGTGTGTTTTTACTGATATGCCTGGCTAAGAAATATTTTCACACACTGGTCTTTGTTAGTTTTCAAAAAAACACTATGTGAACGCATTCACAGTCTAGGGATGTTTTTCACAAACGAGATAAAAGAAGGAGAAATGTTTCTCCCACAGTCCCATATCACGAACCACAACTGTTAACCCAATTAGACAAACAAATCCAATTGGCGTTTGAAATAAGGAGTCAAAGTAGTTACTTTTGTTGACCTTGACAAGGAAAAACAGGAGTTTGTTAGCCATTCAGCACATTCATTTTGATGAGCAAATAACACAGACCTGCACACAGCTTTTGTGCTACTCAGACATGGCTGATGAATTCGTTAACAATATTAATCCCCTTTTAGGGTATAAGTACATGATCTGTGAAGCCATCTTGAACAGTCGCGGACAGAAAGCAAGCACACGCCAAATCGATGATTTCATTCGAGCAAAATATCCTTATTACCAAGACCGTAAGCATGCACGGAATTTTAATTCCTCAATAAGATTCACTTTATCAAGTAATGACTTTTTTGAACGTGACCAGGATAAGCTACAACACACCTATGGTTTCTGGAAGATTGCCCCGGAAAAACAATTTATCCTGAAAGACGGCACTTATATTGTCGTGAAAGGCATATTTATTCCTAATGGCAATAGCAATGTATCCGCTACTACTGATCCCTTTGAATCGATACGTGCTGCAATATCTGCAGCCTCCATTCCTGAAACCCACATTGTACAAGAACAAAAGTACTATGATTATGTACCAAGCCTTTCAGCTGAAATTGCATTGGAATGGGAACCGGAAGAAATGAACCTACCTCCCGACCAATTATTTGAAGAAAGCAGTGGCGATTCCTATGAGCGCATCCTGGAGGAGATATGTGCCATACTGGATTCAGCGGTTGGGTTAAGCGTGGATGAAAATGGCTTGCATTTCTGGAGCGACCAGTTGCAGCCAGGCGAAGAGTTAATTCTAGAAGAATGGTAAATATAACAATCGTTATGCGTTGACTCTGCGTTTAAATTTTTTTTTTTTTTGTAACCACCATTTTCACTTTCAATGCGTGGATACAGCGTAACATTGCAGACTGCATAACATGTAGCGATCACAAACAAATTGTTTCCTAATACAATATAGTAGGACCTGAAAGAGTAGTACACATTGCTGACGGAATAAATATACGTACTTTCCTATCCCTTTAAACATATTAGCAACATTTTACCATTACTCTAACACATACCTGTTTTGTTATCATGCAACATCTACAACATTGAAAACCGGGTCCACCACGTATGACGTGGGACCCTTGTCATGGGCCAAGGCGTCCTTAAAAAGGATTAGTGATGTAAGTCCCGCCCCCAAGCGACGTGCGCGCCTCAAAGCCTATTGGCTGTCATGTTTTGTTATAGTAACGGTAACTGCAGTGTGTGATGCGTGCGGCTCAGTGTTTGTAGGCGTACCCTGGGCGTTAGCCGAATGTTAATTGAGTGGGAGGAGTGTTAGCGTGCGTTTCACGCTGGCTTAACATGACGTCACACGTATTGCATTTGCGCATTGTGTTATCGGCCGTGCTTTCTGTCCAAACACGTCTGTTTAAAAAGAATACAGATGTACTCGTTTAGAACGAATGTAGTTTCATATTCATTGTATTTGAAAGAAAGATTTTATGTTTAATGGTATTTTCAAGATGTATTGAACGCACAACGTACGCTTTGTTTTGCGCATGCGCTAACAGTTAGTGCAGCCAAGCGTGAAGTGCGTGCGCACACTAAGATGTGCGCGCACATTTTTCAGTATACAGGCAACGTTCACATCATATACATAGTTATGCCTGCTACAAATTTAAAGAAACATTACATACTGATGTACACTTGTAGTTCTAACATATAAGTGAGTGACGTGTGTATGTACACAATCATATAGAGCTGTGTAATGCGTTGTCACGGATACATATATAGTAAGGTGCCATATTTGACCATCATATGTTTGCTGTATTTCAGAGATGTCGGGGAAGATACAATCGGATCAATGTATGATTTCAGAAGAGTCTACCTTTATATGAGATGATTGTGAGGAGGAGCCACCGACTACTATACTACATATGGAACTAATTTTATATTGCTTGCAGCGCTTATTAACAAACAATTAAAAATGTGATACCCTTATGCCTATATTGCATAAGCACTTAATTAACATAATGATGTTGCAAAAGAGTGCCTCATGAATTTTTATTGAGTGTTCTTTAATGACTACTAACATTTTATGACATGGTGTGTTTTATATATAACAACCATTCCCACTCTGCTAACACATTTGTGTATTCTAATATGTAATGGAACGTATGACTGTCGAAACTATGTAACAATAATAATAATAATATGAGCATGTTCATGTATAGGGCTGCTAGTTGTACGCAGCGATTTACAGACTCATGTTTCAGCCTGAGGTCCCTGGCCCGTGGAACGTACAAATGTTTTTTTGCCGCATGAGGCACAGGGAGATAAAGTGACTTGGCCAAGGTCACAAGGAGCCCACACCGGGAATTGAACCAGACTCCCCTGCTTCAAACTATCAGTGCCAGTGTGTGTCTTTACTCAGTGAGCCACTCCTTCTCCCAATGTAAAGGACACTTACAACCAAGTAGCCATTTATTTTTAAAATCTCTTGTTACATGGGTATGTAGATAAAATGGTTTGGGACTGTAGCAAATAATGTTACTGGCCAGATGTTATGGTCCCCTCCAATGCATGATGTTCTGAATATGACATCACCATCATGTTATGAAGTACGTTTCTGTGTATATTTCATTAACCTAACTAACTATAGTTTACTGTGTTTATTAATCGTTTAGAAATACATAGTATAGTCAATATGATGATATAAGCTACCATAATAAAGCTGGTGTTATCATTTGTCGGTGTTATACATGGATCCTACACCAATTGATACACACACAAACAGTTGTCTTAAAAAGTGTGTCTATGCTAGTGATGAATGTGCTCCCGTAAGTAAACAAATAAGTACAGTTATCCCCTTTTCTCCAAACACCTCTATATTACATTAATGGAAATTATAAGGAAACATACATAAAATGTGATGAAATGTGAGTAATCATTTTGTAATACAATGCACATGAAACCTCAAGAGTAGCTAAATGCATATACATGATACAGAAAGTACATATATGTAACATTTGTGTTTAAACCAATATGTTGGGTTTTTAGTTCCAATAATTATAGGAAGATTGAGGTAGCCACATCTTATTACAGATGTCAGCAAATATACATACCATGATCAGTCATACTGCAAATATACCTATAATGCAAAGGAACAATATATAAATTGCAAACATTGACATGCCATCTTCAGTACCGTAAAGAACACATCAAAGTGTGTATTTGGTGTTAAATGTGCAACACCATGTATATTTCATGACATTCAAAATGTAAATCAGCCTGGTGTACACATCATATGGATGTACATGTTACACTGCACCAATAACATTGTATGTAAGCATACTAGAAGCATGAATGATTATGGGCATAATATGTGTTTTGTCTTAGCATAAGGAATAACACAATGCTAAAATATTATTGCTTTGTTACCCAAGTTGTATTCACATACACACAACTAAAGTACAATTGAAGAGGGATTATATAACCTGTGCAACAATAACATACCGGTGCCACATCCCTTTGTGCACACAGCAGAGAAAAGAAAGATGTGCAACCCATATTCATCTGTGTCCTAACAGAAGGTTATATAAAGAAACATTATTGTTAATATAACATAATTAAACTATAAAAGTAGTACTAGGAACATATGAGTTTGTACTTACAAGAAAAAAATGAATTGATGAGATTCTGTCGTGTCTGGCCACCACTGGCTGTTTGTTCATTTTCAGCAGCTACATGGGTGGGATGCTCGTCTACCAAAGCCTCAGCTAGGTCTGACTGTACATTGTGCCTGAGTGCAACATTGTGCAAAATGCAACAGGCAAGGATAATATCAGACACTTTTTGAGGCTTGTATAGAAGAGCCCCACCAGTTCTGTCCAGACACCTAAACCTGGTCTTGAGTAGGCCAAATGTCCTCTCTATAACAGATCTTGTAGATATATGGGCTGCATTGTACCTGTCCTCTGCTTCAGTTTGAGGGTTTAGCACCGGAGTCAAGAGCCACGGCCTAATTCCGTATCCTGAGTCACCTATAATGAATGGAGCACACATAAGCTGACATTAGTGATCAAATTGTACAATGCCAACATTCCTAAATCAACATGTGTTTTGTGTTAGAACATGTAAATATGTACTCACCCAGCAGCCAACCAGGTTCAAAATGTCCCTCTTCGAACGCATGGAAGACTGAAGAGTTCCTCAGGATAGAGGAATCGTGACTGGAACCAGGGAACTTGGGTACCACATGCATTATCCTCATCGTGGCATCACATACCACCTGTACATTGAGTGAATGGTAGTGCTTCCGATTGCGGTACACATGCTCACTCTGACTAGGTGCAATCAAAGCAACATGTGTGCAATCGATTGCACCCAGCACACATGGTATCCCTGCTATATTATAAAAGCCAGTCCTGACTTCCAGCCACTCTGTCGCCTCTGTTGGAAAATGAATATAATTCCTAGCGCGTCTATTGAGTGCATAGAGAAACTGGGTCAAGGCCCGCGAGAATGTAGATTGCGAGACCCCGCCCACTATGCCCACAGTTGTCTGGTATGACGCGGAAGCAAGATAATGTAATGAGCACAGCATTTTAACAAGCCCAGGGACTGCACGACCTCTGGCTGTGAAAATATCTAAATCCCCCCTTATCTCCTCATAAAGAGCTAAGATTGCTGCTGAACTCAAACGATAGCGACTTACAATCTCCTCCTCACTCATCCCATCTAACAGGGTTCTCTCCCTGTACAGACGCGGACGAGGCACAAGTTGTCTCCTCTGTCTTCTCCTCTGATCTCCTGTCCCTCTACCTGTCCCTCGGCCTGTCCCTCTCCCTGTCCCTGTCGTATCCGCGTCACTGTCACTGTCCCTCGGTGTGTCCCTCCCTTGCCCTATATGATTGTCTTCATCATCAAGCATGTCATAGAAAAGAATGTTCCTCCGTCTCCTAAACAATCTCAACATTTTGAAATGAGTAGCTGTGAATGAGCAGGTAATGTGCGTCCTTTAAATAGGTATGTGATGATGTCAGGTGACATAGTAAAATGCAAGGTGTTACATTAACATAATAAAGTACTTCTGTGGCAAGCTGTGTGCACTTGTTGTTCTAAGTATTTGTTGTGTGTATTCTGCAGGGAATGATGATATTTGGCAATGATGTGACGTGAAGCTTTGTACAAAGATTGCTTGCAAATAAATAGTTGCATGTGCAATGCATGTAACACTTGTGAACGCAAGAGTCAGTCATGTAATGAGACAAAAAGGCTGAGATTGACGTGGGAAAAGTTTTGTGTAACATGTGTAATTATCCATGTTATTGTGACATGTTGGCAACAATGAATAGTCGTGTGCATATGCATGCATTTGTGTAAGGAGGATAGTTGGTATAGAATGAGTTTACAAGGTGTCCCAATGATGAATTACTGTACATGTGTGTATAAGTTAGGTTGAAGTGCTTGTAATGCAACGGTTACAATGTAAACATGCAATGTGATTGAGCGTCCAATAAGTGACGTCATGAAAATAGGGAGGACCCAAAAGTATATGTAAACATGAGAAGACAGATGTACATGAACGTTTAAAGATGCGTGTCACATTACAAGCATTGTGTAATGTAAAGGAAGATGAATATACTGTGTATGAGTGACATGTGTGACATGTGTGACATCATGTAAATAATTGTCGCTGAGTTGAGTAAAATGTGTGATATGATGTGAGGTTCTCCTTTAAGAGTGTAGTATAGTATTTTCCCTTGGCACATCATCACATGATGAGTAATGTGACCCGCAAATGCTGAAAACATGTAAAAGTCGAATGTTATGCAAATAAGACACGTCAGCTGTGACACAATGCAGGGAATGCCCCCACACTGTAATGCAAATCCCCCTTGTATTGTGAGCAATGAAACGTAAACAGTACTATACTGTTATACGTCCCCGCTCCATTGACTTCCATTGATGTACAGAAGATGTTTTTTTTCTAAGTGCCGTTCCGGCAGCCTTAGCGATCGTTCTCCCGTCCAAACTGCCAACTTTAGTTGGCGGGAGAAATCGGCCATAACATCTCAATTTCGTAGTGCCGATCAGCCCCGATAAGCTGTTTTTTTTTGTTGAATCCAGCCGATTTAAAAAAGTGGCGATCAGTGTCGAAAACAGGCTTATCGGCAGGCGACTGGCCATAACCAAATTATCGGCTCCGAAACCTGGCGATATGAAGCACTTATCGGCGCTTACTGAATCTCAAACCCAATTTTGGCTATAACATGGCCATATTTCCCTTATCAACGCTTACTGCATGAGGCCCAAAGTATCTGTTGTCTAAATTTAGCATGGGTTGAACTTGATGGACGTACGTCTTTTTTCAACCTCATCTACTATGTAACTATCTAACTATGTAACATTAAAAGCATACAACACGTATATAAAGCTACCTAATGCCTATAACTGGTGATTCAATTATATATCATGGGGTTGGTAAAAAATATATGAGAAATATATAAAAAAAATATATAAAACAGGGATTGAACTAAATGGCTAATTGGAGTTGGGATAATCAACAAGAGATATATTCATGTAAAATCATAAATATACACACATTAAAAATGCATTGAAACCTACAATAATATATCAAAAATTGAAAATTTAAAAATAGGGTTAAAAATATTAAGGATAAAAATGCATCATAAAAAAGATAATATAAAAGGGACAGATAAAACACTGAATCATCATGTGAGAAAGGCATTAATGTCAAATTTCACATTCAGTCCAAGAGGTCTCAGAGTTTTTAATTTGTAAATCCAAAGGCTTTCTTTTTGGGAGATAGATTGAACTCTATTACCTCCACGCCAATGTCTTGGAACAAAGTCTATTCCAATAAACTTGAGACCTCCTGGGTCTGATCCGTGATAATTTTTAAAATGTAATGAAACATTATGTGACTCCAAGCCTTTCTTGATATTTTTCACAAACTCTAAAATCCTGGTTTTCAGTTTTCTTGTCGTGCGGCCCACATACTGTAAGCCGCATGGACATTCTAAAAGGTACACTACAAAATCAGTGCTGCAGTTTATTAAGCTGGAAATAGGAAAAACCTCACCCGTTTGTTTAGAGGTGAAGTTCTTGCTTTTATTGATGCCAAATTTGCAGGCCGCATAGTCTGTACAAGTAAAAAATCCCAAAGGATTTCTCTCCAGCCATGTGGCCTGTACAGTCTGGACCACCATAGCTGGTTTACCTTGTCTAGTTCTCAAAGCACTAGGAGGCAGCTTATCTTTTATATTTGGAGCTCTGGTGAAAACGAGTTGAGGTTTATCCAGCAAAATCTCTTTCAGGATGTGGTCCTGTTTTAAAATAGGCAAATGTTTTTCAATAATTCTTCTTACTTCATAAGATTTGTTATTATACTGGGTAATGAATGGAATAAAGTTTTGCATATCATTACTTTTATTCCTGGGCTGTAATAAATCTTTCCTATTTGTTTTAGTTACCTGTTCTATCACCCTATCTAATGTTTTAGATTCATAATCTTTCTCCAAAAATTTCTCCTTCAAAATGGTCACTTGTTCTTGATAAGTCTAATCGGAGGTACAGTTCCTCCTGATCCTACTTATTTGCCCTTTAGGGATATTATTCAACCATTTATTTAGATGGCAACTGTTCTTATGTATGTACGTATTGCAGTCCACAGACTTAAAATGGGTTTTACAGTTTACTTTGCGCTCATTAATAAAAAGATGAAGATCTAAAAATTGAATCTCATGTTTACTGATGGTGTGAGTAAACCTGAGATTCATCTGATTATTATTCAACCGTTCAATAAACTCCAAAGCTGTGGACTGTTCCCCCTTCCAGACAAATATTTTGTCATCGATAAATCTGTACCAGAGGATCAGACCCGCCGCGAGCACATTGCCAACCCACACATGCCTCTCCTCCCATAAGCCCATGAATAGGTTGGCATAGCTCGGAGCGAATCTGGTCCCCATTGCCATACCACATATTTGTAAATAATAGCGGTCATTAAACCAAAAATAATTATTGGTTAAGATGTATTCTATACCTTTAATAATGAAGTCCGCTTGTTCTGTTGCCATCTCATTAACTCGTTGGAGAAATTCTCTTACTGCCTCTATACCATGTGTAAGGTTAATAATAGGGCAGTAACATCACAAGTTACAAAGTGGTAGTCATCCTGCCATTCCATCTGATTAAGCAAGTTTATTACGTGCATGGTATCCCTGATGTAGGAAGGCAGTTTGACCACATACTTCTGTAAATAAAGATCCACAGTATATATTCCGATAAATTCTGGGAGAGAGAACTAGTCCCGGAAATAATAGGTCTCCCTGGGGGATTCTGTGGACATTTATGAATTTTAGGGATAAAATAAAATATTGGTAACTTAGGAAATCTATTAAAAAGATAGTTACATTTAAAAGTAGTTAGAATGCCCAGCTCCTTACCTTCTAAAAGGAGAGTTTCTAGTTTCTTCTTAAATGCAAAGGTGGGGTCATTCCTAAGGACTTGGTATGTTACAACATCCCCAAAATCCTCTGTGCTTCTTGCAAGTAATATTGAATACTCATTATTACGGTCCCCCCGAGTTTTCAATTGGACCTAAGTTATTATTATTCTCTTTTCAAGTTAAACAAAAACAAATCTCACAAGGAATTCTATCTAAAAAATGAAAACGCAGAACTGAATCAACTGGGTCTGATGACCTGGATTCATCTTGCAATCCTAGCTATACTACACTGCCTTCTACCCAGTCAACCACTGCTCCTTGGTCTTTTTTGGTGTAACAATTTGTTTTCTTGTACTCAGCCTTATGGCTTCTGCCAACAAATAAAGCCCACTATGGCCCTTTTTCTATAAACTGCGATATCGCCAACCCAGCGCTATCACACAGAAAACGTAATTAAATCAATAGGGCTTTCTGAGCGATAGCACCGGATCGGTGTTATTGCAGTTTATAGAATAAGGGTCTGCGACATGAGTCAAAGGTGTAACTTCTCCTACAGAAGCATATGAAGAAAGGTTTCCTCTAAGAATCATACTGCCTCATCAAGTTGATATACAATACAGTATGTGATACAAATGCTACATCTCTGACAAAACTTCCCATTCTAAGTAAAACCTTCAAATAATTGTGTAAAACTTTTGCAAACTGTAGGTATCAACCCAGGTAATATTTGTATGTTTGGCACAAGTTAAAGCAATGTCTCTAGCATAATTTACTGTCTTTAATGGCACTCCTTAGGCGTTTCTAAAAAGGCCCCTACTGTAAGTCTGGCAATTGTGATAAATTGGGTCACTTTGCAATAGCTTCAAACAAACAAAAAGATGAATTGAGCCACCAGGGAAAAGCTCCTTTCAGACAAAAGCTAACTGAGCAGAAATAAAAGACATCAAAGACGCTGTGTCTTTTCATTTCCGTATATACAGGTTAATGCCTTAAATTACCCAGCCCCAGGAAATATATCTTTCATTGCATGTTGCGCTATGCATACAAACAGCAAAAAGATTTTACCCACTAAGTGAATTTTTTTTTACCTGAAATCACAATACAAACTCTAGATTAAAATATTTTATACCTACAGAAAAAGTGTAAGCATCTATTAATTTGCTACAGCCATTATAAGTAAATGTGCTAGCATTCTGGGTGCTAGTCGATAAAAGGGGTATATTCTGGCAATGTTGCAGGTTTTGGTGACTTCCTTTATCTTTAAAATATGCAAAACACAGACAAATGACCACAAGGGGTCACTCAGGTCCCTATAAGCTGCACTCTTGATACACAAGAAAAGATGTATTCATAAAGTAACAGTTTAATAACTGTTACCACAAAATCCCAATGGAAACAAACCACATATAGGTCCCACCAAACCATATAACACAAGACAAAAAATAATAAACTTTAATTAGTAATATTAATAATAAAAACCGATGATACACATAACAAAATATATACAGTGAATTAAAAGTCCCCAAAAGCGATGAAAAAGTGCCATGAAATAAAGAAAATCACATAGTGCAATAATGCAAACAAATGTATATATAAAGTGTAGTATAAAGGCTATACATTTCCTACTCACAATGGAGCAGGAAAAATAGGCAATGATCCAACCAGTGTCGCTGTAGTTACTGGATGTAGTGATGCATATAGTCTTGAATCTAAGAGACAAGAAAAAATAAGAACCATGGTGCAGATCAATTTAAAATAATTATATTAAAACAATACACTCACGAATGGAGGTTTACACTATATCAGAGATAGGAGGGCAGGGTATAACAAGTTCTTATGCTGTGCAGTAATTCGCAATTTCACCGCTGCTGTATATCGAGCTTCTCCGATTCCCTCTTCCTCCATCGTCACTGCCTGGCGTCACTTCCGGATAGCACTGATTGGCGCTGATTCTCTCAATGTTCTCCGCCAACTCTCGTCACCCCTCTCACGAGAGTGCCCCCTAGCACTTGGGTTTCCTCCCTCATAGTCCCCATCCTATTTCGTTTATTTTTTTAATAGCATCAGATTATCACCATTATGTCCAACCCCTCCATTCCTTATCATATAAATCCCATCCAATTAAAATTGATTTTCCTGCTCTGTTTGAATATAACGTTCCACATTATATGAATGCAGATGGCTCTTAATAACACCTCCTAAAATACAAAAGGCCTAAACTCCCCCCAAAAAATGGAGTATAGCCCTTCACGAAATCAAGAGGTTGAGAGGAAACTTGGTCCGTCAGGGATCTTTAAAACCAGAGACAGAACATAAAACACAGACAAAGCTCAGTTTTAGCACATCCAGTGAAACTCATACATGGTACAATGCCTAAATATATATATGTATAAATATCTATTAAGTAAAATGGTCTTTTAGTTTAACATTTTTGGCCAAAATTGTTGTAAGCCCCTGAGCCAACTTCACGGCAGACCACAATTCAGGGGTCCCTAACGCTAATATAAATTCTTAATAACCTGTATAATAACAGGAAGAATGATTTATAGTAAATCTGTCAATATTAGTTGCAAAGTTCTAAGTCTGATTGAAGTCTTTATTAACCTGTACATTACCAGGAAAAGCACTCTGTATTAGAGTTGTCACAACCATCCTGCAAGCAAACAAGTTCCCCTGTGTGGAAGATGCTATGGAGGAGCCCTTAACCATTTAAATGTGGGAGGGGGTGAGCTTCAATTAAGTAGGAGGTTGCCACCCTCCAAACAGCCAAGACTAGCTGAAACACAATTGTAAAATATACTGGATACCTAACAAGCTCCTATTGAACCCCCAAAATAACCACAACATATATATAAGCATATGAGTGTTACAGAGGAGTGCTACTGAGCATGGCAATATATATTTAAAACCAGAGACAGAACATAAAACACAGACAAAGCTCAGTTTTAGCACATCCAGTGAAACTCATACACGGTACAGTGCCTAAATATATATGTATAAATATCTTTTAAATAAAATGGTCTTTTAGTTTGACATTTTTGGCCAAAATTGTTGTAAGCCCCTGAGACAACTTCATGGCAGACCACAATTCAGGGGTCCCTAGCGCTAATATAAATTCTTAGTAACCTGTATAATAACAGGAAGAATGATTTATAGTAAATCTGTCAATATTAGTTGCAAAGTTCTAAGTCTGATTGAAGCTTGTATTAACCTGTACATTACAGGAAAAGCACTCTGTATTAGAGTTGTCACAACCATACTGCAAGCACGCAAGTTCCCCTGAGTGGAAGATGAAATGGAGTGAGCCGTGTATGAGTTTCACTGGATGTGCTAAAACTGAGCTTTGTCTGTGTTTTATGTTCTGTCTCTGGTTTTAAATATATATTGCCATGCTCAGAAGCACTCCTCTGTGACACTCATATGCTTATATATATGTTGTGGTTATTTTCGGGGTTCAATAGGAGCTTGTTAGGTGTCCAGAATATCCTTCAGGGATCTACCTGAGGCAGTGTAACCAACATATTTTGTTCATTAAATTATATCCCCAAATATATCAGGCATCATCACACAATATAAAAAAATGGATTGTCACTCCTCCTTCATAAAGACCTGAAATTTACTCTACAATTTAGCAAAAGGGATAATTTTGGTAGATATCTAATAGTACTGATTAGCATTCCTAGTAGCTCTAGATGCCGAAAAGGCCCTTGACTGTCTTAACTGATGGTTTATGTTTGCCGTCCTATAATTAATGTGATTCAGCTAAAAAATAATAGTATCAAGATTCTCTATAGTTCTCCCTCAGCTCTGGTCAAGGCCATTGTCTCCTCTCCATTTCTCATATATTTTGGAACCCAACAGGGAATGTCCCAAGATAAAAGCCCTATGGGACAAAATCATCCATTTTATAGAAGATTGACATGATATTCAAATTCCTAAAGACCCTGTTCTTTTGTTTCTGGGCGCTCCAATCCCAAACTCAAGTAATATCGAGTCTAAACTAATTAATCATAGTTTGAATGCCACACGTTGCTCTATAGTCCGTTTCTAGAAGCGTAAGAACCCTCCCCACTTCCAATGTATTTGCAACAAAATATGGGATACAGCCTATCTCGAGAGATTGTCAGCCTACATCCATAACTCAACCAATAAGTTTATTGATATCTGGGAACATTGGTTTTCCCATTTCAACAAACAAATAAGGTTCTAAGCGATGTGAAGGATTATTGCCTTTTTGTGCTGGGAGAAACAGTAGTAAGGAGAAAGAGAGTTGCAGGCTGAATAGAGTCGCAGATATGTTCTTACAAGAGATGTTGAGGCATTTACTGTGAGACTTCCCCAGAATTTCCCAGGCAAGAGTTCTAATACAGGTGGCTGCATCTGTAGAAGCAGTTTGTAACATATCGGAACTATTAGAATAGGCTCCTAAGTATTTTAATCCATCCAGCACACCAGAGGTTAATGTTGGTTACAAATTGTTTTAAAAATACATTAATTGGTCTATGGCAGGATGAACCGCTGTCCATGCCTAGTTGTATATTCTGATTTAGGGATAAGAATATCTGTTTTTATAAGTTGGGGGTTTGAAATATCGCTGTGGTCTGTGGAATACCAGGGGGTATGGTCATGATGACACCCCAAACTTTGGGTAAAGTTCCTAGATACGAATATCCTTGGCCTGACAGCAATTCACAAGAATAACAAATAGATATTTGTAACTGTTGCAATGAGACTAATCAAACGATGCAGAACACTTCATGATTAGGAGGTATAAAGGACAGCTACAGTATCTCTTTCTCATGCAAAAGTAAAAATTACACACATTCCCAGCTAGCTCAAACTCCCACACCCACCACATGATGAATATATATTTATGTCAACCAGAGAGCTACTGAGAGTGGCAATTGTATATAACAAGAGACAGGGGGTGCCCAATGCTACATCCCATTGACAAAACCTATATGATGAAAAGTATAAAGTAAAATACTTCAATAATAATATTAAATACTTGGTTATTTAGTTAACCCTTTGGCCAAAGCATCATAAGCCTGCATACCAACGCCAAGGTATAACCAAATTAATGCAGGTCCTACACTACACTACACTACACTGTGAACCCTTCCTTTTACCTCTGTAAGAGGGGAAGAACCATTATAGGTCTTGTTCCTGCAGCAAATGAAATGACCTACCTCCCAAACCTGGCCCTACTACATCCTTCCACATTGCTATTGGAAATACGATCATTCACCCAGTAGCCCAAGCACGCTGCCTAGGGGTCACACTTGATTCCTCTCTCTCATTCTCCTCTCATATTCAAAACGTTTCTAAAACTTGTCGCTTTTTCCTCCGCAATATCACAAAGATACGCCCTTTCCTCTGTTACTCAACTGCTAAAACTCTGACTCAGGCCCTCATTCTCTCACGTCTCGATTACTGCAACCTCCTGCTGTCCGGCCTTCCTACCTCTCACCTGTCTCCCCTACAATCTATCATAAACACTGCTGCCAGAATCACTCTACTCTTTCCTAAATCTGTCTCAGCGTCTCCCCTGCTGAAATCCCTCTCCTGGCTTCCGATTAAATCGCGTATCTCACACTCAATTCTACTGCTCACTTTTAAAGCTTTACATTCTTCTGCCCCTCATTACATCTCAGTCCTAATTTCTCGCTATGCACCATCACGACTCTTGCGTTCTTCTCAAGGATGTCTTCTTTCTACCCCCTTTGTATCTAAAGCTCTCTCCCGCCTTAAACCTTTCTCACTTTCTGCCCCACACCTCTGGAATGCCCGTCCCCTCAATACCCGACTAGCCCCCTCGCTATCCACCTTTAAGACCCACCTTAAGACACATCTGCTTAAAGAAGCATATGAGTAGCACTGAATAATCATGGACACATGACACAAAGCTTGGCCCCCTGCAGACGCACTTACTAGTATTCCCTCCTACTGTCTCTGTACGTTCTCCCTACCTACCAATTAGATTGTAAGCTCCTCGGAGCAGGGACTCCTTCCTTAATGTTACTTTTACAGTATGTCTGAAGCACTTATTCCCATGATCTGTTATTTATATTTGTTATTTATATGACATGTATTACTACTGTGAAGCGCTATGTACATTTTATGGCGCTATACAAATAAAGACATACATACATACATACATACCTCCCAAGTTAAAAAGGTGAAGGAGGAGGAGTGAGCTCTGGGGGGAGGTGCCACCAGCCTCCAAATTGACTGCTACCAGTCAGACATTGATAAACACACATTCCCAGCTAGCTCAAACTCCCACACCCACCACATGATGAATATATATTTATGTCAACCAGAGAGCTACTGAGCGTGGCAATTGTATATAACAAGAGACAGGGGGTGCCAAATGCTACATCCCATTGACAAAACATATATGATGAAAAGTATAAAGTAAAATACTTCAATAATAATATTAAATACTTGGTTATTTAGTTAACCCTTTGGCCAAAGTTTCATAAGCCTGCATACAAACGCCAAGGTATAACCAAATTAATGCAGGTCCTACACTACACTACACTGTGAACCCTTCCTTTTACCTCTGTAAGTGGGGAAGAACCATTATAGGTCTTGTTCCTGCAGCAAATGGGAAAAGATTGGTTTAATCTCTGCAGCAGGGATAGCCCTTCTTTTCTCCTGGGGGGAGATCGGCTCTGTGGCTGTGAGAAACAGTGCAGTTGCGTCTGCCATCTTGGTACACTCAGTTCGGGCTATGGGACTCCTATACAGATGGTGTGGCAGCCATGTTGGTACACCCAAACCGGATAGAGAGACAGAGAGAGGATGTCCTGGCTTAGCAGGATTTTCTCCGCGTTCCGAGGACAGTTGACAGTTGAGAGTGGGCAGTTGAACAGGAGCCTGCAGGAGGGAGGTAGTGTCCGTGGAGCAGTCAAGCTCCTGGACTAGGCCTAAGACATACACCCCTAGGCCCTAGGCAATCCCCTCACTGTAGTGAAGTGTGCAGGGCGACCATATCATTAGGGATCTCCCTGTAGTGAGGGATTGCAGCGGAGCAGGATCCAAGCAGCAATGGAGTTTTTCAGCAGCAGCCTCGTGCAGCATCCGGGTGTGAGGCGTGAGGGGCTGCTGTCGGAGACCCCGCTCCATGGGACCCCGTTGCTGACCACAGCTTGTCTGGAGTACTCCCTGGTTAGGCCGCAGCCAGGAAGGTACCTGTGCACCAACGCAAGGGGGAAGGGTAGCGCTGCCCTCATACACACATTGGGAAGGGAAATTTGTTGGACATCAGGGTATAGGTGCCCAAGCCCCTAGGTATCATTCGGGCTAGCTACCCCAGGGTGTTCTACTGTTATTATTGTTGTTATTGTGTATTGTGTACTGTGGGTAATATTTGAGGCCTACTGTGGGACCACAGAAGTAAAGGAGTTATTATATAATCCTGTTGTGTTGTGTTATTGGGGTATACCATAAATGTATACGTGTTCCTTTAAGAAGCCATCCCGCTATCCGGGATCCTCATAGGTGGAGGCGCTGCACAAGAAAGAGAACATACCGTCAACCCAGGCTCCCCATGAGCAGAGGCTCAGGCCTCCAGTAAATCAAACAGGTAGCACCAGTACCTTAATTACCGCTATTTCCCATAGGGTAAGGGTGTTACACTTACACGATAACGTAAGATAGATTTTGTTTATTTGATCCTTTTATTTTAAGAAACTGTCTGCAATTTTATACTGTATGTTCTTGTAATAATCTTAGCACTGTAGTTTTTGTATGTTAAATCTAAACTTTAACAAGTAATGCTTTGGGCTGTGATTTGAACTGTTGCACGCTTTGTAGAGAGTTATTTACATTTTTGGACACATTTTGCTATAATAGGTCTTTGTGTGTTACAGTAAGTGCATAGTTTTCTGAATAAACAGGGCCCGGAGACTCTGCAAATTAATATTTTGATCATTCCTTTGGTGTATAGCCTTGCACAACATATCGTATCCAAAAGAAGTAAAAAAAACATCCTGGGGCCTATGCGTTAAGCGCCGATAAAAAAAATCGCCGGGCTGTTTAAATCAGCAATTTTGACAGCGTTGCTATCACAGAATGCAGAAAGCTCAGAATACCTGTGATAGCAACATTAGCCAAACTGGCGAGTAGCCGGCGCTGTGATAATCGCCTCCAGAAAAGGGCTCATCCGGCGATTTCTTTTTGCTGCAGAGAGAGAGCTACCTCCCCAGCGCAAATATCACCAGAGATCAAACATTTTTAATATAAAATGTAATACTAGTGTATTATAGCAGGGGATCTCTGGAGCAGAACCTCGTTGATTTGAGGTCCAGAGATCCCGTTTCCTGAGATACTGGTCCCGTTATGGGATGCTGGTATCTCCTATACATTTTATTCCCACAGTCACGTGACCGTGGGAAAAAAATGTATAGGAGGTACCGGCACCCTGTAACGGGGCCTGTATCTCGGGACGCAGGGGGTCCCCGGACCTCAAATCAATGAGCTTCTGCTCCGGAGACCGCCTGCTACAATACACTAGTATTAAAACCCAAATAACAATTAGAACCAATTCGTTACCTTAGCGGATATCCGCTATGGTAATGAAGCTCCTTTAATGTAATTTTTGTTAATATTGTGCAGGAGCAGGGCTCCTGAGATGAACTGAATTTATTTCATCCTCTGGGATCCTCTGCTCCCGAGTTACAGGCCCTGGTATGGGGTGCTGGTATCTCCTCCAGTATTTAAATCCCGCGGTCACGTGACGTCGACGATTTAAAAATGGCGGTGATACCGGCACCCGATGCCTCATACCGAGGCCTGTAACTCGGGAAGCAGGGAGTCCCTGAGGTATTAACCAAAGCGGTTCAGCTTAAGAGATCCCCTGCTTCCGCACACTATCAATAAAAATTAAAGCAGCTTCATTACCTTAGCGTATAGCCGCAAAGGCAATGAAGGGGTTAAGGCACAATAGCAGGTTTATTGAGGGCAGAGGGGGTGATTGAAGCGGGTACTAGGCCCTTCACTCACCCCCTCTGCCCCCAATAAACATTACAATATGTACTAACCACCAATACACAACCCACCCACCCCCTGTGCCCCCACATAAAAACATGTTTATTTTTCTATACACAGGATTTATACCAGAGGCTTCTGGGGTCACTGGGTGGTTCCCGTGAGTGTCCGTGGGCCTCCATTTGGTCCCCACTGGTGTCTGGGGGCATCCAGGTGGTTCCTGCGGGTGTCTGGGGGCCCTCGGTTGATCCCTGCAGGTGTTTGGGGGCCCTCTGGTGGTCCCCACAGGTGTCTGGGGGCCCTTGGGTGGTCCCCGCGGGTCCCCGCTAGCCTGCAGTACCAATCCTGTAGGCAATTTTTTTCCTAATATGGTACATTTAAATAAATACCCCCCCAACACATACAGTACTGTAATGAGCAAAATAACTTTTATCCAGATATGGATAAAAGCTCATTTGCCCATTATAAAATGAAACATTAGCCAGCCAGCATAAATAAAGTAAATAAACCTTTCTACTTACCCCTGCCATCATGACACCCCCTGTGTTTTCGCTTCCCATGTTTCCAAACGAATTAAAAACAATTTTGCCAAATATTTATTAGTGTCTGCTTTTTGTACTATAGGAGTACTTGGAAGCACTGCACATTTAAACCATTATTCAGTGCCAGTGATATCAACATCAGAAACCCTATGAGTGCAGTTACTTTGACTTAACTACAATGTCGTTGTAGGTCAGTAGGTTTCTGTAGTGAAGGGAAGTCTGGTTGTAGTATATGCCTAAGCATGCCAATCTGGCTCCGTACAGTACAAGGATTACCTGCAATGTATCAAACTTTGCTTGTATCCAACATTATTCCCACATCACTACTGACAGGTTTAACTGTTATAGACGAAGATTAAAGAGCAAATGGCTAAACAATGTAAAACATTTAACAGTCAATATCCAACATCTTTGGAGAGATCACTTATTCCGGACAATGTGAAACATCTAAAAGTTCTTGAAGTTTTTCTGTACATTCTCCAGAATTCTCCCTGCAGATTTATGGACCTATTATTTATATTTTTATTACAAAATAAAAAAGAGAAAATAAAAGGCTTTGTGGTATAACAAGAAGTTGGCAAGAAGACCAATAGTGTCAGTCTTGTTATTGGTGTCAACCTGCATCTTCTGCTTCTTATTACATTTAAAAAGAAAATACAATAGTTGGAAAACACCAGGCTTACTAAAAAAAAAGGAAAAAAGATTTGGTTTTACTTTTAGGAGCCTATGCAGTGAGCGTCATAAGCCACTTATCGAGCACTTATCGCCCCAAATGCCTACTGCTATTCAGTAAGCGGTGATAAGTGGGTGATAAAGGACTAAATCGCTCCAAACAAATTGCTCATAAAAAAAAATCACAGAGGCAGCGGTGATAAGCCACTTATAGCCGCTTTTCGACATGTTCATAAACTCGCGCAATTCATGTTCATAAACTCGCGCAATTCTAGTAGCAGTGATTGGGCTATGAACGCCTATCGCCGCTCTAGAATGGTGATTTTATCACAAAATACTCACGTCAGAAAAAGTTGGCGTGAAGGTGTTGCAAACCTGCAGAGAAGCGGCGAGATGGGACTTAGAAAAAAATACATTTTTTTCCTGCATAGGATTGATGCCGGGAATCTCTGGAGCTGATATCCATTAGTATTAGCACCAGAGACCGCTGACATGAATCCTATGCAATAAAAATGCATTTACCGTAAACTTCATTACCATAGCGAATAGCCTCAGGGACCCCCTACTTCCCGAGATACAGGCCCCGTAATGGGGTGCCGGTATCTCCTATGCATTTAAATGTCTGTGTCACATGACCGTGGGAGTAAAATGCATAGGAGATACCGGCAACCCATAACAGGGCTTGTATCTCGGGAAGTAGGGGGTCCCCGAGGCTGAAATCAATGCGGTTCAGCTCAGGAGACCCCCTGCTCATCTAAACTATTAATAGAATTTAAATTTATACACAAATATCGGGCGAGATTTGCACAGGGAGAGACGGCTCTCTCAGAGCAGATACAACTCGCCGGGTAAGGCCTTTTCAGAGGTTCGTTCATCAGATCACCGGCTAATCGCCTGTTTTGTGAATTTTGCTATGACAGGTAATCAAGGCTTTCTGAATACCGCGATAGCAACGCTCATAAAAACGGTGATTTAAATGGTCCGGCAATTTTTTGATGAACCTTTAGTGCATAGTCCCCTTAATGTTTTTGAAGTGAAACTTCTTTGCTGGCACCTACAGAGTTTTGATAGGAAAAAATCCCTTGTGTGGTAACAGAATTCCATGACGGAAGTAACGTCACGCTAATACTGTGCGGGCCCCAGCGCGCCCCCGCACATGCGCAGACCTCAAAGGGCTTCCCTTCAATTCCAGTGCACACTGAGTTTAGAGTCAGCGATGTGATGTGGTGGCCAGGCACGCCGCACATGCGCAGTGGCGGCTGAGCTTGGTGCACATGCCCATGGTACGCTCAGTGCGCGCGCAGGAACAACAACACTGCCAACCCCAGTGCCTGTATTATTACCTCCTGTCTCAAACCACACTCCCCGCATTGCCTCCTGCACTCACTCACTGTCACACACTGTCACAGTCACAGTGACTGTCACAGTCAATGTCACACACACACAGTCACACACTGTCACGCACATCCACACAGTCACACACACACCCACAGTCACACACACAGTCACAAGGAAGTCACAGTTAGTATAAATATAGACATGCAAATAGCTAAAACGGGGGGCGGGGGCGAGCACACGCGTTAAGTCAAACTCCTTTGCGTTTTCTCACTGAAATTGTGTTTGGATTTTAAATAAAAACATTACAATCACAAATACAATTTCTGTGACAAAAGACAAAGAAGTTTCACTTAAAATGTGCGTGTTCGGAACCCCCCCTCTTTTTTTCTAATTTTCTTCCAATGTTTGTCATTTATAATTGCTTTATTTGTGTATGTGGTTGGCATTGTATCAAAGTCCCATGAAAACAATAGGTAATTTGTACTGTATTGTTAAATGCAATTAAATCTCTTATCCATTTGCCTTTAAATGCTGCTATAACTCATGTAATTCAAGTGCAAACTTACAGGTTTTTTTTAATTACCAACTTTTTGCTTAAATAAACTTTTGGAAATGTCCAATTTCTAGCACCATTTATAAACAAACAGCAAATGCGTATTCATTAAGGCAATTGTCCATATAGCATAGAGGGTATTATGTCTCTCACACCTTCCACACACGTGAGCTCACAAAGGGTTAACACCGACATTACTTACCTGAGGCACTGCTATAAATATCAGATAGCCTCTATGGTATGCCCACCCTTTATGACACAGCCTTGAAGAAGCGTTTTGATTGCGAAACACGCGCATTGGCACAAGCAACGATGTGCACGCGCTGGGGTTCCCACAAACTGCTTCCACTGATCTCCCACTGCTAGTAGTCGCGGCTCTCTGATCCTGCACAATGTAGATCTCCTGCAGACGGACACGAGAGGTCTGCATTCTAAGGGGGTAATTTTCTCTATTAGGAAGGATATTTTAGTTTAGTATGGCATCTTTGTACCCATTGATGAATATGGGTTGCCATTTATAATATTTCACATAGTATATGCTCACTCCTATCTACGTGATATATAAGGAAGGATACTTTATTTTTAGTATGGCATCTCTGTACCCATTCATGAATATGGTTTGCCATTCATAGCACTTTTTTCAGTGTTTGCTTACCTCTAAGTATGTGAAAGGTCTATTGACTATCAGCTATATTCAACAAAGTGCTTTGTAACAATATCACGATACACACTGGCTCACTCTGAACCAGTGCTCAGCCTATGTAATAGCATTTAATACTTTTTCGTAGAGCAACCAAAGGGTTAAACTCAAAGTCCTTTGAGGAACCTATTATACTGATCTCTACATGGACAGTTTGTAATATATGAGTTTTCAACATGCTCATTACTATACCGACTGCAACTAGCACTTAGCTGTAATACTGTGAGTCCAAATCTAGGGTCATTCCAGGTCATAGGCAAGATACCTTTTGCCTGTCACTTAGCAGATACGATAGGCTGATATTATGTGTAAAGCTTTAGAGGATTAACATTCTAACACTGTGTACAAGCACACGTTTTATACAAGTTAAACTCTATTCTATTGTTGCCTTTAATACACAGATAACCTGTAGACCTAGCTATCCTGCTATTAGCATATCTTGGAATAAAGCAGGCATCAGCTGTGTTCTCCATCTCTCTATCAACACATTGTATTAGATCCCAGGCCACTGCATACTGTATCATATAAACAACAAGTATGTGTCTGATATCTATCTGAAGTGGAAGGTGTATATAAAGTGTATATAAAGTGTGCTCAGTTTAATAATACTTTCACACATCATAGGTTACACTTTATTTACATCTGCAATAGATGGCTGATCAGTAGACTAATCGTGCGATCAAAGTATCCACTGCGCAGGATGGCAGCAACCAGCAAGGCATGTTAAACGCGTCTTCTTCTGCAAAAAAAAGGCAATAAAATGAGTTTACAGCAGTTCAAATTGCTCTGCAGAGTATGTGCAAAAACAGTTCAGTTAATTGATCATATCCTTTCTCCCCCTTAACTACCAATTGATTTATTTATAAAAAATTTTTACCAAGAAGTAATACTTTGAGCGTTACCTCTCGTTTTCAAGTATGTCCTAGGCATAGAGTTAAGATGACAAATAATACATGGTTACGAATACAGTTACATAAGTGAACAGGGTATACATTATATACAAGACATTGCATGCACAGTTAGAGATAATATATATATTATAGGTGTATATAACAGTTACTGACCAGGTTAAAATGTGAGACAGCTTTAGTTTTGAAAGAACCTAGACTGGTGGTGGCTGTGAGAGTCTCCAGTAGATTGTTCCAGTTTTGGGGTGCATGGTAAGAGAAGGAGGAGAGGCCGGATACTTTGCTGAAGCTTGGGACCATGAACAGTCTTTTGGAGTCAGATCTCAGAAGATAAATGCTGCATGTGGTAGGGGTGAGGAGCTTGTTTAGATAGATGGAAAGCTTGCCCAGAAAGTATTTGAAGGCAAGACAGGCAAGATGAGCTTTGTGCCTAGACTCAAGTGATGACCAATATAGTTTTTTGAGCATTTTGCAGTGATGTGTGTTGTAGTTGCATTGGAGAACAAAACAGCATATTGAATTGTAGAGGGTGTCAAGTTTGCTAAGGTGGGTTTGGGGTGCTGAACCGTATACTATGTCCCCATAGTCGATAATAGGCATTAGCATCTGCTATGCGATACACTTTGTGACCAGCAGACTTAGGGAGGATTTGTTCCTGTAAAGTACACCTTGTTTGGCATAGGTTTTGGATGTCAGAGTATCAATGTGCATCCCAAATGTTAAATGGGAGTCAAACCATATGCCCAAGTATTTAAAACTGGTAACAGGAGTTAGGGTGATTTTAGCGTTGGTTCTGATCTGGAGCTCAGTCATTGGAAGCTTTAAAAAAGTAGCCTTGGTCCCAAATACCATTGTTACAGTCTTGTCAGTGTTTAAAAACAGTTTGTTTTGGGAAATCCAATTTTCAAGTTTCAAAATGTCAGATTGAAGTATGTGTTCAAGGTCGGAGAGGCTAGGAGATTGTGCATCTGCATTCATGTATATTGAAGCCCCCTTACAAGCTGTAGGAAGATAATTGATGAACACTGAGAAGAGTAGGGCTGCCAGAACAGAGCATTGCGGGACACCACAGGTGATATCCAAGGGTTTGGAGTTAGAGCATGCGATAGACACATGTTGGGATCTACTGCACCGACACACTTTATTCGAGCAAATACCCGGTATGTACCTGGCAGATACCTGGAATGCGCCGCTCCTCACCTCTGACAAGCCCCGTTGCATTTGCCTTCCCAGCCTGGGTTCATGCCTGGCTGATGGGCGGCTGATCTGTTAAATGATAATGATTAGGATTTAATAGGCTGCAATGCTTCGCGTGTCTACCAGATGGCATAAATTCATGAATTGTAATGCAGTATATATATATATACTGTGCAGTATTGCAGCCAGAGGGAATAAAATGCTTCAATCCCTGCCTGGAAAATAACTCAATGCACTCGGGCAGAAAACAGTCACAAACCTCAATACACCCGGGTATACCCGAATTCGTGGGACTAGCCGAGCTCGAATAAAGTGTGTCGCCAGTGTACCTGAAGATAGACATGAAACAAGTTTAAAGCATGCTTCCGTATTCCAGAGCACTGGAGTTTTTTAAGCAAGATAACATGATCAAAAGTATTAAAAGCCTTTCCAAAATCTAGGAATATTGCACCAGTGAGTTGTCCCCGTTCCATTCCACACTGGATTTTATTGCAAACTTTTAGCAGGGTAGTTACCGTGGAGTGTTTGGGCAAAAGACAGATTGGAAATGGCTAGGGAAATTTGTCTTGGTCTAGTAATCGCTTACTTGGGAGTGAGCACATAATAGGGTTGCTCCAACCCCTTCCGATTCCAGATCGTCCATGGACCTACCTATCCATGGATTTCATTGTGGAACGTCCAATATCCAAAGGTATGAATACCATCCCTGTAGTGGGGACCTGTTTCCCAAAGCAAGCTCACTTTATTCCCCTCAAGGGCCTACCTAATGCCCCCAAACTATCAGAAGTTTTCGTCAAGGAAACTTTTCGTCTCCATAGGGTCCACCAGGTTATTGTCTCAGATAGGGGGTTGCAATTTATTAGGGTTAGGGTTAGGGTTAACCCTAACCCTAAATTCTGGCAGGCCTCTTGCCAGCAATTGGGGATCTCTCTTCATTTTTCTTCAGGTTACCATCCCCAACAAATGGTCAGACAGAACGGACTAACCAATAGTTAAAACAATTTATTCAATGTTTTATTTCTGATACCCACGACAACTGGACAGACCTTCATCCTTGGGCCGAGTTTTCTAACAACAATTTACAGAGTGAGTCAACAAGGGACTCTCTGTTTTTTTATCAATTATGGCTTTCACCCTTCAGTTCTTCCCACTACAGGACCCAGATACGTGGTGCCAGCAGCTGACAAAAGGATTCTGCAGCTATAAAGCTCATGGGAGAGGATTCAAGAGAATCTCAAGAGAGCAGTGTCCATAAAGAAGAAACAGGCGGACCAGCATCGACGAAGAACTCCAGCTTACAATCCAGGAGAGAAGGTTTGGCTATCCCTCAAAAACATTTGCCTAAAGGCACCCACTGCAAAATTGGCACAGAGGTCCATTGCTCCATTCACCATCACTGAAAAGAACAATCCAGTGGCCTATCGCTTATGCTTGCCGGCTTCCATGAGATTCCATCAGTTTTCCATACCTCTCTTCTAAAACCATTCATACAGGACCCTCAATCTCCTACCCTGGCTTCGCCCACTGAACCCCTCCTTGTAGAGGGACAACAAGAATTTGAGGTACAGTCAGTACTGGATTCAAGGATAACCAGGGGAGGTCTCCAGTATCTAGTCCATTGGAGGGGTTTCATCCCGAAGAAAGATTCTGGATCTCCCAGGACCAATTACATGCCTCCAGGCTTGTCCGGGCCTTACTTGAAGCACCCTCTCAAGCCGTCTCTGAGACGCCCAGAGGTCGCTCCTGAAAGTGGGGGGTACTGCGAGGATCGGCATTAAACCCTGCCCCCACGACAGGTCATATGATGACACGTGTGATGCGCTTCAGACCAGGGAAACCACCCACAAGCGCCGCGCCGTCAGACAGGGGTCTCTGGTTTCGTGCACAGGCCCGTCCCTGCATCATGTCCCGTTACAACATGGGTGGTGCATCATGCCATAGGAAACCTCGCACCAGTGCCGCACCACAGAGCACATGAGCGGTTAATCCATAACTCCACTCTGCACTAGGATCACCTACACCGGCAGCTCACTCTGCCTCCGCTCTACCATTGGGCGCCTGCTATCAAGTGGATGGTTCACTTAATCTCTGGCAGCTGCTTGCGAGCTGCCTATTGGTCACCAGTTATTTATATGCTCAACCAGCCCTCTGGCAAATTGTCTGAGTATAATCTTTTGTTCCTAACGTAGTGCTTACCTCAAGCTTCTGGTGCCTTGTTGCCTTGCGCATTCTGTTCCTGTTTGTTCCTCTGTGTTTTGACCTCGGATTGTACCTGGACCCCTGACTTCTCTCTACCTCGACCTCGGCTTGCATCTGGACCTCCACCTTCTCCACTCCTGGACCCCGGCTACCCTTTACAACCATCTGACTTCTCCAACCCCTGACCGCGGTGAGTATTACGACTATTCTGTACCCCTGTCCCCCGCTACCCACACGAGAGGCCTAACCACCCACCCCGGCCCCACAATACCAACCCTGTACCCATTGATTGGCACAGTGGTATATCATACCCATATAATATGGGCATGATGAGCCACTATATCACTCAATGGTCAACCTAATAAAAATAATTATGGACAAAAATACACAATAATCAAAGATATACACAAGCACCTATACACCCCAACAATAAAATTATTGAAAAGCCTTAACTACATCAATTACATTAATCTATCACCAATACAGCAAAAGAATTCCAATTATGTTATTCCAAAACATATGAATTCAAATAAATAAACATCTATCCATCCAATCAAAGAAATAAAACCAGTAGCCAACAAATCAATTAATTAATTTAAACCAGCAGCCAACAAATCAATTAAATAAATAAATAATAAAAATTAAAAATGCTAACCAATCATAATGTGTACTAAAAACAAGCCATCCAAGTTCAAAACAATTTAATCCAAACAATAAACAGAAACCAAAAAAATAAAAATCAACAGAAAACAAGCATTTGCCAAAAATGCATTGGTGTCACAGTCTGAACACAGAAATAAAGTGTTTCACTTATCTGTTACTCCAGGGTTTGGAGCAGACATCACCGCTTCAGCATGGCCTTGCGTCCTTCCTTCCTAGGGGAGCTCAGCCCCACAAGAGCTCAGAGAATCTCTCCTCTGTAAGTCCAATGTTTAAGGACAGGACAACCCCGTTTCAGCACAGTCTGCGTCCTTCCTTCTTCCTGGGATTAACAACCCTGGCTTTCCCAGCAGGCTCTGCGACCACCGTCTAGTGAGCCTAGGGGACTCTGCCAGCTTCACATAGCTGGGGAGAACTCTTCTCTGTCCCCCTTCTCTGGAAACAGCAGTCAGTCTCATTGAGTATAGTCACTTCCTGACTATTAAAACTCCATGAGCAATCAGGAGTTCAGCCTGCTCAATTAACCAGCAGCTGCTGCTGGCTTCGCAAGGGAGATTAACTCTCTGTGCATTGGAAAGTTCCATAGCTGCCCTATTCCAGCACTCACAGAACAGTGATGGTATCACACCCCCTGAAAACATACTGTACCTTTTAAATTAAGCATGTCAATGGTATGTGGACTGACCCACACCCACAGTCGCACCAACCAACCATCATGGCCAAGAATTGCTATCTATTGCACTTACTCCCTCACCTGGTCTCTCTCCTAACATACCACTTTGATTGTAAGCTCTCAGCTGTAGCTATTTCCTGTCCCATTGTCTGATTTTATGTTTGTTGCACGTATTGTATTATAATTCCCAGTATTGTGCTGTCTCTTTTGTAAAATGCTGAGTACACTGTGGGTGATACATAACTAAAGATATACATACATACAATGAATTATCACCATCCACTGCCACCACTATACCCACACTCTCCCTCACTGTGAATAACACCGAAATCTCATCAAAACCTTAAGCCCGCAGTCTAGGGGTCATCTTTGACTCTGATCTCTCCTTCATGCCTTACAAAGTCCTGCCATCTCCACCATCAAAATATTGCCAAGATACGCCCTTTTCTCCCTCATGATGCAACTAAAATCCTAATCCACTCATCTTGTCCCACCTCGACTACAGCAACTTTCTCTAAATTGGCATTCCCCTTGTCTGCCTCTCTCAACTCTAATCTATCCAGACTCATCTACCTCAAACACCACTCCACTTCCGCTGCTACACTATGCATATCCCTACAATGGCTTCCTATAGCCTCTATAATTACATTTAATACCTCTAGTACTGACTTACAAAGGTCTCAACAATGCTACCCTCCCTTCCCTTAAATCTCAGCCCTCATCCACAAAGACATGCTTACACACCTTCTACATTCTGCCCATGACATCCGCCTTTCCTTCCACCTTATTAACAAAACCAAGGAGTAAAACAAATTGTCATTTATTCCATTGAGACAGACATACACACAGTGGATTACAATAATACAGAGGAAACACACTTAATGAGGGATCTGGGCTAAAAAACTAACCTTTCCTAGCTCATAAAGCCCTCAAAACAAAGTCTTTGGTTGTCTGGGATGTACCCATAAAAGTCCTGGAACTTAACTCGGCATGCGTTACCAGACCCCACTGCTGTATCTGCTCCGAAGATGCCAAAATCCCTTGACCGGGAGATAGTACCAAACGTCCTGGTACTCTTTTCGGCTTGTAGTTCCAGCCGCGACCGCTACGTTCTATTCTGAGAACTTGGCCCTGAAAAGTGGGATTTAGAAACTTTCTCGTCTTGAAATTTCTGAAGCCGGCTTGCGTCTATTTCTCTCAAAACATCTTTGGTCAATTCAAATCTGCCTCTGCTATCTTGGTGCTTAGAATCTCTCGACCTGATTGGCTGCTAGGTTTCTTATAGGATTTGGAGTCCCATTCACAAAACGCTACAGCCAATCAGCGCGTGGGAATTTTCCTACCAGCCTATCACAGTGTTGCCGGTACTCTGAAGCCGGGCAGGCACTGATTTCAATTCTGCTAAGGGGCATGTGCCAACCTGGCACCTTTGCCACATAGCATATTGAACCCCCGTTGTGCCAGGCTCCTCAGAGTCTGGGGCTGGGCAAATGGTTGCCGGATAGCTCTTATTCATGTCAGGACGTGAGTACTTTAGTGTAACTCCGGTACTGCGCCAGCCCTAACACCTTGGCATCTCTGAGACTTCCTGGACCCGACCAGACATAGTAGCACCAAGCTTGGTGGCCATTGGTCTCTCGGAACCACAGACTTGAAAATTCCCCAGTTCATATACAGGGAATATACATATACCCTGTTATACATCATAAGTGTACATCAAAAGTATCTACAAGAGTTCATTTTGGAGTTGAAATTGGAGCTGAAGATTGGAGGAAGATCTGGACTCTGCTTTACAACGTTGCCACTGTGAGACATTAACTTTTAACATCTGTGATTTATTTGTACACTTTTATCCTCCAGTACCTTGGAACTCTCTCCTCCTGCATCTCACTATGCCCTCCCTATTTCTTTTTCTGTTTACTATTTCCTCACTCCTTTGTGAGCATTTCTGTTCTCTACAACATCCCCACTCCCCACTGCACCATTCATTTTACACCTCTCTCCCAACAACATCTTTACCCCTCAATAAAAAACACCCTCACAAATCCTCTATTCACACCCCCCATCTACTCCTTCCTGCTGCTGGGGATCTTCCCTAAACCTGAAGCCAGACATACACACCTGATCTCACTCATGCCTCCCTGCCACCTCTTCCCCTGTAAATGGTGTTAAACTTTTCATTTAACACTGACCTTCCTTAAATTTTACCCCACAAATCAAGCCCCCCAATAGCCTGCCCTCATGGCTAATGTCCCACACTCAGTCACTCCTACCACCCATTGTGACCAAGCACTGCCATCTACAGCACTTACTCCCTCTCCTGCTGTCTCTGTAAGTTTCCCATTAAACCTCTTAGATTGTAAGCTCTTCGGGGCAGGGATTTCCTTTCCTATTGTCTGATTTTGCTGCACTTATTGTATATTATAATTCCCTGTACTGTATTCGTTGTGAAGCGCTGAGTACACTTTTGGCGCTATATAAATAAAGACATACAATACAATACAATGTTAATAAAAATCATACAAAATTCTTCTAAGTCCCTTATCCACTAGGATCTACTGAAAAGAGGCACACGTTCATTTTCAGAGCTCCTAGACCTTCCTGGGTAGTAGATTATTAAACTACTATTTGTAGAATACCTTGTCTTTTACTTTCACATCATGAGTGCAATTATTAGGTGGCTTGGGTGACCTCTTTGGTCACTCTTTTGTGTGTTCTCCTAGACCTTCCTATAAGAAGTTTTTATAAAAGTTACTTCAAATAACGCTTAGGTTCATTTTCAGGGTTGCTTCAATTGTACCGAAGCTGGACTTAGAAATAATTTCCCTCTCGCAACCTTATACATAGTTGGAGATACCCCGAACCCCTATACCGGTTCAGGGCTTGGGGCATATACCGTGGGGGACTCCCCCTAAACCAGGGACCCCTGACTATACCCAGGATACACAAATCTCTATGCCCCTTCTTACCTCTCTGGTCTGTGCTGAAACAGGGACTCCTGGCGTGAGCTGCAAGAAGTTTTTCAGGGAAGGCGTTTGACCGGAACATTGTGCTTCAATGTATCCGAGAATTTTACCTGATTCCCGGACACATCTTTGGGGTATCCTGTAATTCGGGAACCACGCTACATAGCCACAATCTGTAAATACTTTCTCAATCAAACCCACCCGGAAACTCATAGCCTAGCAATTCCTGCTTGCTGGCACTCCTGGAAAGGCAAAAACACGAAAACTCTTTATTGTTGCATATTTTCATACAATGCATAGCAGTACATACACGACAGCCAGGTCCAAGACCTGACACTGTAAGACCCCACCACGTGACTCAGGGGCAACCAAGAGGGCTTGACCTTTATTAGTGAGCCTGGTTTTTGTAATACTGTATACATAGCCCTGCAACTCATTGTACTGCGCTGCGGAATATGTTGGTGCTTTACAGATAAATAATAATAATTGTCTATCAAACGTTTGCCTTCTTGAAGGGCCAGTGATGTGCAGTATGGTGATGCAATGGCTTGTTGGCCTCTCTGACAGCAAGGGTAAAAAATATTAGTTTATCCTTTTTAACTAGATGATATATCTAAAGGAACATGCCAGTATATGCAATGCTAACGATCCATGCTTGTACTATAAGTCAAATGTAAACGGTACTGCTTTGAAAAAAATTAAATACAGAATGTTTAAATATATTTTTTGAGATAAAAGCTCATACATATCATGGTTCTCAAAATGATTTATGTCTTTCTTTAAGGTTTCCAACTAAAGTCCTTCAGTTTGTAATTTAAATCATTTGCAAATACAATGCACGCAGAAATATATACACATTCTTCGTTGATGAAATATCATAATGTTAAATAATGTTCAAATGACTATATTTTCTATTCAGCAGAATGCATTTCCTGCCAAAACACATAAGTGATATAGAAACAAATAAATGAGTATCAAAGCAAAGAGTCTTTAAATTTACTATTTAATCCCAAATACATAATCTATCAGGGCCTCGCCATTAGTTGTTAAAAAAAAGCAAATGTTTGGTATTGATTGAAACAATATACTGTCCATTTGAACAAATACATTACATCAGCTGAACACAAATACACCAAAATAAAGATCAACACTCGAAAGGAATACTTAAATATTTTAATATACCCACCACTTCTGAAAATAAGTTATACATTGCCAAATCTCACTGCCTTTTTAAGCATAACATGATTTGTCTGGTTTACCTTTTAACTTCAGTTTAGTTCTTAATTGATATTCAGAGTGGAATTGTCTTCACATAGCTTCACTGTAATCCTTCTGCTCCAATTGGGCATGTACTGTAGGATGTAGGAAAATGTTCACCAATTTCACAGAATTGTTTTTCTTGGGTTTACTTGAAAATAAATGTATTAGTACACATTCCAGGATATATATGTTTAGTGTGAGTTTTCTGATGCTAATGTAAGAGGGTCACCCCCGGTTCCCCTGATCTTCCTTTGCCCCCTGCCTTACCCCTGTGGCAGTGGGGGAAGAGGACGGCGACTTCTCCCGGCGGGCACCGCCATCTTGGTTGTGGCGCGAGGTTCGCGCAATGCGCAGAGGTTGGCCAGGGTAGCGGTGGCCATCGCCAGTGTGCCGGAGCTCTGGGAGGTTGCGCAGGCGCAGTTAAGCGTAGCGGCGGCCATTACAGCGTCGCACATGCGCAGTAAAGATCGTGCACGCGGTCCCCATAGGAAAGAGCTGTGCCAAGGACTACAATTCCCAGCAGCCTCAGGGGACTGCACTTTCACCCTGGTCACAGGCAGCATTGAAGCCAATAGAGCTGGCAGATTCTCATGCTGCAGAGTTGCAACAATGTTGTGTGCAGACAGGGTTTTTGTCAGTTGCAGCACGTTGGGCAGTCAGAGACCGGAGCAGCCCAGGGAAGGAGGTAGGGTACAGGAGTCAGGGACTCCCTGTACTAGGCCAGCACCCCCAGGGCCTGAGATAGCTCAGCTCTCCAGTAAGGTGAGTGTTGCCAGGGGCAGCCCTCAGGTTAGGGACCCTGCCACTTACATTAGTGGGAGCTGGGAAAGGAAGGTTACAGAGAGTTGGAGTCAGGGAGCTGTGAGGGAAGGAAGGGTGCGGGGAGCGCGTGCAGCTCCTGCCCCATATAGGTACCTACACCCCAGGTAGGCCCCAACTCCCCACTAGTTTAGTGGGTAAGTTCTTAGGGAGGCCCAAGATAGGGACGCTGCCCTTAGTATAGAGTGCTGCCTTGTCAGAGTCACGGCTGTTAGTGCTGTGAGGTCTGACAGGCAGGCACCTTGTTGCGCAGCACGTTGGCTGCAGCATCCAATGAGCTACAGCTTGCTGCTGTAGGCGCTGGGACTCGTTAGGTCTTAGTAAGTACAGTCAAGGCTGGGAAGAGTTAGGGGAGTGGGGCAGGTTATTAACCCCGGTAGGCCTCTAGGAGTTTTCCCCAAAGCCACTTTAGGTTGCTGTACTACAGGGACAGGCCCTAGGTTAGGGTACCTGTCACGTTAGAGCCAAGTGTTAGTTAGGGACTCAGCGGACGCTGCGGTTCCTGTGAAGCGGTTCGGACCCACGTTGGGGTCCACAGAGACTATTCCAGAGTGAGACCGCCCTGGCGGTCCGCGTACAAAGGAGTCCGGGGTAGGATCAGACGGAACCTTCACACGATTGATCCTTTGTGAAGCCAGTTGGAAATCCGAGCACGGGAGTGCTCGGCAGGTACTATCTACTACACAAGTGCACCAACGGGCCCTTAGTTTAATAGTGACTGCGCAGTCACCCATTGACTCTGTCTGCAAGAGTTCGGGACATTGGGTGGGGTTCTTTGGACACTGGGTGGGATCACCTGGTGTTGGGGAAGCGTCCTGCTGGACGTCGCAGTTAGTGTCTCCTCGTGAGAGGGACACCGGTTATGTGATACCTGTCATGATGTGTTATATTCTGTTCTAACCTAAGTAAATAGTATTAGTTATTATATATCTGTGTATGAGTATTGATTGTTGTGATTGTCCTGCGAGGAACCACTCCCCCTCTGGTGGGAGCCATCGCAGGTGGAGGCGCTGAATTGAGTAAGTGGTTACCCCTAGTATAATTGCCCCAGGTTCCCCGTGGCGCAAGCTCAGCCCTCCTGCGAGCCAACAGGTAATGCACCACACCTATGGTAACACCGTATGTTCCTTGCACCCCACACTATATCTGCGATTGGGGGGGGGGGGGGAGTACCCGTTACACTAAGAAAGAATGTTGTGGGAAGTATGTCTCTCAGTTCATTACCGATGTGCTAGGACTCATGGAGCTATAAACTCTAATCATTAGAACAAGCCTTAGAACTGGGACTACAGGCATTTACTGCACCAAGTGAGGGCAGAAGGATGAGTTTCTTATTGCTGACAAGACTCCTCTAGTAGATGTGATTTAGTGGCATCTTCTCTGTGCAACACCAGTCTAATTCATGTGCTCTATGAATACAAGGCCGAACAGAGCTGAAAGAAGAGAGGGAGGAGCACAAAGTGGAATCAAGAGACAGTAGATTAATAGAGTGCAGGGGTCTGCAGAAATGAGGGGTAGATGGAGGTGGAGAAGGGGAGAAGTGAGAGAAATAAAATTAGATGAGATGATGGTCCGAGAGAGAAAAGCGTGAAATGGAGAAATCAGGGAGAGAAAAGCTTTTTGTAAAAACCAGGTCCAGGTAGTGAGCATCCTCTGGGTGCTGCCTGCAGTCCATTGGTGAAGGCCAAAAGAAGAGGTTAGAGAGAGAACGTTGGAGGCCCAAGGGAGAGAAGAAACATCAATATGGCAATTAAAGTCTCCAAGTAGAAGAGAAGGTGTGTAAGGAGAGAAAATGAGACTATACAACCACAATATTAGATTGTAAGTTCTTCGGAGCAGGGACTCCTTTTCCTTAATGTTACTTTTATGTCTGAAGCCCTTCTTCCCATTATGTGTTGTTTGTATTATTTGTTATTTATATGAAATGTCTCATGTATTACTGCTGTGAAGCACTATGTACATTAAGGACGCTATATAAATAAAGACATACATTCATACATACATACAAACATACATGATAACCCACCGATCAACCTCAGTCTGAAGATTCTGTGTGACAGATACAGTAGAGGCAACTCTTATTCTAACAAAAACCAGTGGCAATTCCCTAAAAGACCCAGGTACACCCAGGTACATTCTGAATATATGCATTAAACTTTCCTTAAACTAGCCCCAGCATTTCTGCATTGATTAATGGCCTATCAGATTAACAGCGGGGGTCCCTGGCAGTCCCATTCAAACTGAATTGGACTGCCAGGGATCCCTGCTGTGTTAATCCTATGGGTCGTTAGTCAATGCAGAAATGCCTTAAACGTGCCTCAAACTAGCCCAGAACATACCCAGCACATACCCAGCACATACCCAGAATGTAACCCGGCTAGTTTACAGCAAATGTTAGAATAAACGTTGCCTCTACTGTAGGTGCATATGGGGGGAAATAATTAGAAACAAATGTTGACCCCTGAGATGGGATCCACAAAAAGCCCCCACATAATATTGTAAGCAAACCTAGAATTTGTTTTAATGTAATTACGTTCTAAGATCTGTTGTCTATATAAATAGCTGCTGACCTCACATTCAAAAGGAAGAGAAAGCTGAATGAAGGATGGATTAATACCTCCTGCTGTATTATTAGCAATCATATATCAAATCAGATATAGACCTGAGTGTCTTAAGATCTTCCTTAAATCCATTAGAAGAGATACTTCATGGTATACATATAAAAGTGAAAAACAGAAATATATAATACAAGATCAGGGCAAGAAGATACTGTACACTTTTATAATTAATGTGAGATTAACCTCAAATCTATGAGGGAGTAAAGCTGTAGTGTTCTGTGGGACCAAGATAAGCATATAAAGTATAAAGTGATAGCATATGTACAGTATATGGGCCTCCACTTAAAGGATATAGGTAATAGAGGTGAGACCCTTTGGGTAGCCTCACATAGAATGGTTCAACATTACAGTCCTTACTATACAGATTGTTATGGCAACCAAAGTAAAAAATAATATATATATATAGAGTAGGAAGAAAGAAAACACAGGCGCAAATAAATGGTATACTACTAAAATATAAAATTGATTAGACTGGGGACATAATAGATGACCATGGATTAAAGTCTCTGAAAAGAAAAAAGAGAAAGCAAAATATGGTGAAAGTACGTTTGTATTTAGAAACTGCGCAACAGTAGAGAGCTACTTACAAAGTAGCAGATAATTCAGGCATATAGGATATTACAATCCTCTCCTTCCAGCTGCTCGGCGGTCTGCCCTGGCTCCACGTGGGACGCTGGATCTCCGTGTGTCGGTATGCGTCTGTCCACCACTGCCTGTGGGTTCCTCCCGACCAGCTCTTAGTGCCGCGAGATCGTGAATGTGACGTCACGTTTTGGAAAGTCCGCCGGGCAAAGTTACGGGGGAAAATGCCAATACGAATAATCTTTGATATAAACTGCTGACAGTTCAGAGAGTAGGGAAGGCTAAAGAAATCTTCTCAAGACCTCCACCCTAAGCGTTTCGTCTTAATGAAAAGACTTCGTCAGGGGAATGTCACTGTGTATCCTATTGGCAGTTCTATAGGCTGTAATGGTTCCCAAAAGGTTAATTGGTTAACCAATGCCCACATACCTCCTGGATACACAATAACATTATCTGAATGGAAAGAAAGTATAAAAATACATAGCTAACCCATAAATGTTTTAAAATACATAATATACCTACATAAACAATTTTAATAACAAATGATAATAAAATACTGAAGTTAAATAAAATAAAATATATAAATATAACAAAGATGCAAGAATAGATATAACATATATTATCTTAAATAAAGTACATTTTTAAGTTTTCAATCAACACAAATTCCTCATATTATAAATTATAAACTTATACTGGGTTTTGTGAAGATACAAATTTTATACAATACCCATTAAAAATGTCATAAAGATTTTTCAATTATATATGGTATAACAAAGAAGACAAATATCGATTTTTTGATTGAAAACAATAATATGGGTAGAAATCTGGCACAGAGCTATATAACGGCCAAAATAGGCATTCCAATCATTGGGATAAAGACATATCATAATTTCTTTATCCATGTTGAAATTTACTATCCTCAATTACTGCATAAATGCAGCAAGATCTATATCTGTATTGAGACCAAGTAGAACCAACGTTTTCATAGCATGGATCCACTTGGTCTCAAGTTTGGAGATGGCATTGACATTGTCACCACCTCTCCAATTAGTGGTTAATTTATCAATACCAATAAATTGAATTCCTGTAGGGTCGCTACCATGCTTTTCATTGAAATGTCTAGACAATGTGTGTTGTAAAAATCCTTTTTGTATGTTTGTGATTTGTTCAGCAAAGCGTAATTTAAGCTTTCTTGTAGAATGCCCTATGTACTGTTGTTTACAGGGACATTGTACAAGGTATACGATATTGGATGAATCACAATTTATAAAATGTTTAATATAACAGCTCAACCCGTTATAACGCGATCCGTTACAATGCGAATCCGCGTATAACGCGATGTAAGCGTGGCTCCCAATTTTCACATTTATGAATACTTACCAACACAATTATTGGTGTCTTAAATACTTTATTGTACAATGCATACAATTGTACATTATTTCTAACGCGATCCGCTTATAGAGCGATGTGATTCTTTGGACCCCAAGCACAGCATTATAAGGGGGTTGAGCTGTATATTGTATTCCTGTGTAGCCAGGTCCCCCTCTGCCCGTCGCCCCCCCCTCACCTGGCTGGAGATCGCGGGTGCCGCCGAACCCAATGGCGGACCCGTCGGTGATCGCAGGAGTGAGGGGCAGATGGGAACTGGCTTGGAGGTTGCCGGGGATGCGAGCGGCCGGTTGTTAGGGCCGCGGGCACGTAGTTAGGGTTCTCTGCGGCTCCCGTGCAGGGCGCCACCATCTTGTGGTAGATCGCGCATGCGCAGTGAGTCCCGACGGGCCGGCAGAGTTCGCGCATGCGCAGGACAAGCGCGCGAACGCTAGCCTAACAGGGAAGGCTCATGAATGGGACTACAAGTCCCATGAGCCTCGGGAGCGGCCACATGATGCCAGGGAGCCAATAGGGCTGCGGGAGCTCCCTGCTTGCAGGGGATTGATACATTTCGCGCGCGCGGACGCTGCGCTTCCCGTGAAGAGACTTGGGCTCAAGTCTGTGCCCAAAGAGACAGAGACTATCTCCAGGGTGGGATCGCCCCTGGCGGACCCCGAGCGAGGAAACACCGGATCACAGACGGGATCACCAAGCGGCAGATCCTTTTCGAAGTCACTTGCAGGCCCGAGTGCAGGAGCACTCGGCAGGTACCTTCTTAAGTGCACCAACATATCATATATTATATTACACATAGTGGCAGCGCTGACCACGGGACAAAGGGGTTAGGCTCTGGACATGGTGTGGGGATACACGATGGTGGGTAGGCACACTCCTAGTGGAGTGAAAGACACTTTGGGACTGCGTTATAGATTGTGGAGTTACCCCTTAGGGGGAGTGTTATTAAGTGTGTATTATTCCTGCATATATATAAACTGGTTATCTACATTCCCGTGTATGTACTTATTATATATGTGGGTCCTGTGTAGGCAACCTTCTACATTCCTAGAACCCTACATAGGTGGAGGCGCTGTGAACCAGTTTGAGCTGAAGGACTCACCCCAGGTTCCCAACAAGCGGAGGCTCAGGCCTCTTGTGAACCTACAGGTATATGCACCACACCTGGTAACACATAGGTTTCCATCCACACAAACTATATCTGTGGGTGGGATAGAGGGAATACCCATTACATTTGGAGGCACTGCTGAGAGCTCAGACCTGGGGTGCCCTATTCAAATCAGTATCATAAGAGATCAGCAACATGGTAATTCCCTCAAGTCAAGAGGTCCATGCTTGGGCCATCTCCTTCCGAGAACCACCTAGTTACGTCGTGGCCGTAGGGAACGTTCCAGCGTTAGTGGCAGAAACTGACATCCGGGACTCGCTGAGGAAGCGCCTAGGGCTAGATAAAGTATGGTATCGGGGCAGGGTGTTCGACTCTACTTTTTATTGGAGCGCCATACTATTCACTGTGGGGCGGAACATATGCCAAGAAAAGGCCCCGAACACTCTAGTAGCCCCTGAGTGCCCGCCAGAAGGATACCCCCTTATATACTCAGAATTACCAGTAATACGGGAAATGTTTTCATCAAGGGCCCCTCCTCAGGTTCCAGATGAACCATCCACCAGTACTTGGACACCAACTGCACCAGTGTCAAGTACCCCAAACCGGGTCGACCGTCCCCTACTCAAAGTCTCCTTTACTCCAAGCGCTCTCACGGGAGCCACTAGTTGGGCTGACAGTCCGCCCTCTTCACCAGCCCCCGCCCCCGCCCCCTGTGAAGTGAACTCCCGGCCTATCAGAGACAGTAGTGTAACTAATGAAGGTTCCGCATTGGGGGTGACGCTACCCCAATTCGTAGAAGCTATCACCATGGCCTCCCAGTCCCAAAGCTACCGGAAACTCAAAGCCTTCTCGGGAGTACTGCCAATACCCCAGGGGGAGGAAGGGATAGACCCTTGGAGGGAGAATGCATTAAAAGTCATAGAGGAATGGTCGTGCACTGACACAGTACTCATGGAGCTAGATTTGCACCAAACTTATGGGAAAACCAGATAAACTGATCCTCCCACATCCCCATAAGGAGGCTCGCATAGCTTGGTGCAAATCTAGTACCCATGGTGGTGCCTTTAATTTAATATATATAAATATATGTGTGTGTGTGTGTGTGTGTGTGTGTGCGCGCGCGTTCGTGCGTGCGTGCATGCACGTGTGTGTGTGTGCAGATAGAAACAACCTAATCTAGTATATGATGACATATAGTGCAATGTGCCGCAGACAGAGATGATACTACAAGATATATAGTAGTAGCGAATATATAGGAACCTCCACTACTAAGATGTAGTTAGCGGTAATGATCCCCTGTTGATAACTTCACACATAATATATCAACGGAATGTATATACTACAGTCACTATTGCATCAATCAGAATTAGTATATACATATGCAAGTCGAAACAGCCACATCAAATTATATATGGTGAAATACAGTTGCAGTGTACTGCAGAAAAAGGTAAGCATATAAACAAATAAAAATACAATAGAGGCAGATGTATAGGGGCCGCTACTGGGAGAATATAATTAGTAGTAAAAAACCCTATCAGTAACCTAGCATATCACCAAAAATGACACATTATATAAGTTGTAATTGCAATAGAAACTATATACCGGTGCATTGTACAGTATATATATGCCGACAAAATCAGCCTCATCTTGTTGTATATGATGGAATCAAACTGCAGCGTACTGCAGAAAAAATTGAACATATAAGGTATACTGTGATAACTAATATATAAAGGCTTCCATTAAGAGGTGTGACAGAAACCAGGGGCTGGTAATCAATTCCATATATAGGGCTCCCAGGATACTGGACAGCTTCTATCCTGTTTAGGCTAGAAAGTGCAGCCTCAGAATATATTCACTCCATCCCACAGTTTGATAGTTGCTGGAACTGAGGGATGAGGGATCCAGACCAGAGTTTGTCTGCTGCCTGATTTCTGTCACCTGTCCTGCTAGATAGAAATCAGGTATTTAAGGCTGATTTCCTGGTTCCTCTCTCTCCCCAAGAGACTGGAGGAAGGAATGCTGCTGGAAGCAGAGAGGGGAAAAGCCTCTCTCCCCAAACAGTCCCAGAACATAATTCTGTTCCTTTCTCAAATTGTAAAGATCCTTATTTTTGTTTGTTGGAAGCGGACAAGACGCCCCAACCCCAGTCAGGGTGAACCTCAGTTAAGTTATTGCTCAGATGAGCAGGGTTTTGTTTTGCTTGTGTTTTCTTTTGTATTCAGTGTGGCAGTCTCAGTGCCTGGGACTGAATAAATCAGGCAGTAGCCTGTTTAAAGGAACAGCACGTTACGCCTCGTCATTTAACCTACCCTAAAAGACCGTGTTCTAGCAGTCCTGGACAGACGGCGGAGCCCCGGAGTAAGCCGTTTGTCACAGAGGATATAATTAGTAGTAGACCTTCTCTGTGGATAGCCTCACATATAGTACATAAACAGAATAAATATGCTATATATTCTGAATAGTAGTAGTGTGGGGGATCAGTATATAATTATCGCCACTGGTCCCTATATAACTGTCTGCCCCACAAGATATGTAATGTCACTTTGGGTAGATGTAACTATAAATAAAAGGGCATCCATAATTATGTAAAGTCAAAGAATCAAGAGGAGCCATTTTTTCGTGGGCGCTCTCGTTGCCGCTGTCACTTCTGTAATGTCATTAAAATCCGACATGCGTTTTGCGTGACTAAGCATGCTTCTTCAAGGTAGGAGTATCCGTTGTCCAGGAGACACATCCTTAAATTCCCTCTGTGATGTCAGAAGGTGTGGCTGGAATGCTTGGCTTATGTCAGCAGATCAACTTCTTTAATTTACCTAAAAATTAATAATTTTTATAATGGGTTTATTATTTTTTGATCAGTATTGATTATAATTTATTTGGGATCATATAATATTTAAATTATATTTTTTGTTTACTATGTATAGCATTCAATTTACTTTAACAATTGTTTTTGTTATATATATTCTTTATAACTAAAGTATAATTGACGAAGTGTAATTATACTACTTCGTAAAGAAAGAGTTTAAAGTTCTATGATCTATATGGTGTTAAATTCAAAGCTAAAATATGTAATGCAAGATGCATGTTAGTATGTATTGACATGTTTTCATTAATGAGCCAGTTGTTCAAATGTAATCACTAATGCATTAAGTTTTATCATGTGGAGTATAGGTTATATGGATGCCCCTGAAGAAGCGGAAGGATCCGTGAAACGCATAGGGTGGCGTTTGCCCGTACTCCAACGCGTCCGCAGACTGTGCAGTCTGTACGTGCACTCCTTCACCTAACATCATCCGGGATTCCCCATAGAGGTGACGCCCTATCCGGCTTGTGTTCGCGACACCACTACCTCTCGCGAGAGAGGTTACTGAACATCCGAGATATCGGGAGTCCCAGAGGAAGGAGCAGGGAAACGAGCCACTACACCGACCAGCATCAACGTACCCCAGCAGGACTGGGAGACGGAGCGTTGGGATACCGGAAACGGTTGCTGTCAGCGGGACGTGTCTGCCCTTGTGATATTATCACTTAGAACTGCGCATGTCCTACTTAGGTCTTGTAAGTAGGATTTCAATTTTTGTCTGCCACCGTGAGGAGAGGAGCTGTTTTTAATCATCATTGTTTTAATAAATGTATGTTTTGTTTATCTCACCTTCTTGTCGACATCTTTTTAGGGATTTATCCCTATTATCCCTTACCCCTTGGTCATTACCTTACAGTATTACACTATGTATTTTTTTCTCCCTTTCTCCTTTATGTGCTGATGTCCATCCACTCATCTGCTGTTGGATCCAAGTGACTTTGGACTTTGATATTCATCTATTATGGACACCTAAGCAAGAACTTTATTGATACTGTTATTTTTGTATCTCACAATTTTATTGTTGTTTTATTATATTTTAATGCACAGTTATATTAATTTTTCGTTGGCGCCGTTAGGTAACAATCTTTTTCTAGATCAACTTCTTTGCTATCGAGCACATAGAGAAAAAAGTGTCAGGAAAATGTGTATTTAAGTGGATGTCAGCCATGGTAGACATTTATTTAGCCACTAACAGTAAGAGAAGCACTTGTTTGTCTGGTTCTGAGTGTTATTTAGTACTGCCTAGAGACACAGAACACATGTGGAAACATACTGGTATGAAGGTACTCAAGAAAAGAGTTGAAATGCTCGTCAAAAACAGTGGGAGGTAAAAAAGCATTTGGGAGATGGATGGAAATGAAAAGGGAAAGTAAAACTACATATAACCAGACAACTGTCTAGTTGCAGGTGGATGGATCCAGTATGGAGACTGATAGAATATACTGTACTGTAACAAGATCAAATAAATTAAAATAAATGCTATGTGTTAATTATTTCATTTATGTCTAGGGACTCGCCCCTAAGAGTAAAAATGGGTCGAAAAATATTTTAACATGAAAAATGTGTTATCCACTAATAATACATCTATTATTAGCTCCTCTGTAGCAGTCAAATGAGCCACACTAATGTGCGATAAGTAAGAAAGTGAGATTAGGTGTGTATTATAAGAGAACTTGAACAAGAACTAATAACTGGAAAAGTAACGTGAAAAATGTATGTATGATCTGTGTAGTGGTGAAGTTAGTCTGGGAATCCGATATGTTCTCAGTCGCTAATTTTTGCCACAGAAATAAGGTAAATCACCCGAGTAGTCAGATAGTTCACAACGTTTCTCATTTCATACTGTAGGTGCATAAATGTTTCCAATCTGAGAAAGATATGGTTGGAGTCATATAGATACAAGCTTTGCATCTCCTGCAAGGATTGGAGCCAAGTGTCTCACTACGTAGCCATGTTTTAACAGTAGTCTCCGAGTAGTGACTCCACGTAAATTTTCTACCTAGATTTTTAGCTCCCCTGCTTACTCTTGTGACATAGAGCCCAAGTATGAGGTTTGGCAAAATTAGTTCCGGGTTTTCACTTTCCGGGCCGGGATTTTGCTCTTACTCACCCTCTGTGGCTGGATCGTCCATATTTGCTCCTGGCAAGTTTCTTTAAAAGAACAGCCCTGTGAGCAGGAAGTTGCAGAGCAAAGTTCCAGTTTCCTGCTGTGTTCATGCAACGCGTTTATGCTCATTGTCTTTCACGTTATCAGATCCAGCTCACGTACCTCGACTACCCTTGACTTAAGCCTGCCTCGACCTCTGCAATCCCACTTACTTTGCAACTCTGCTGCCAGCCCTGACCTTCTGCCTACTATGCACTACTCTATCAGGACTCTGTCCCTTGGCTTAGGTCGGTACTTTCATCTTCCTACCTCAGCTCTGCGGGTCCACTTCCTGCTTGAGACGAGCATTGTTACATTTTGCTCGGCCCAAATATGTACCCGCTGAGGTAGGACGAGCCATTACCCTGCAAGGACAGTACTTGAAGGATTATGAGCAATGCCTTGCTCTACGTGAGCAACAACTGGCACGGATGTGTGATGCGGTGCAGGACTTTGTCGCCCACATAGCCACCCATCAGCCGGACTTGAGGGCTGCAGATGCGACTCCAATACCGCTCCTGTTATCCCCAGCGATCAGAGAGTTTCAGATCCCATCTCCTCTATGGTATGGTGGGGACCCTATGACATGCAGGGGATTTCTTAATCAATACTCTATTCAATTTGAATTGCAACTGTCCATGTTCACCACGCACTGAGCCAGGGTGGCCTACATTATTTCTCTTCTCACTAATGAGGCACTGACCTGGGCCTCTCTGCTCTGGGAGAGGTATTCACCTGGTATTCAGCGATTCTTGAGGTTTGCACTCTCGCGGCAGAGACCAGCTGGAATAATGAAGCTCTAGTAGCGGTCTTTTGGCAGAGACTATCGGAGCACATAAAAGTTGAGTTGACTGGCCGGGACCTCCCTAAGGACCTTGACGAGTTAATTTCTCTATGTAAAAGAGAAAAAACAAGGCGCACAACTCTCATAGTGTAAAAAAAAGTAATTATATTGTGACAATATTAAAGTGTAAATGATTTCACATACAAGAAAACTTAGTCAAAGAAGCAGGGCATGTTTAGGGTACATGTTACCACTCAGGAAGTGATGACTTGCTTCGTGAGGATTTCAGCATACACTCCTTCTGGTCCAGGCAGGAAATCTTAACCCCAGTTGCAGCAAGTGTATCCAATCACGGTTTGTAGCAGTCAGTTACATAGTACCCACAGGGTTACAGATGAAGAAAGCAATGGAGCAAACTCTCCTAAACCGATAGATCCACTCCAGCTGGGACCCGTTTGGAAGCAGTGAACCTCCGCCCCGTTGTGATCGTTAATCAGGGCACTGACATCACTTCAGTTGGTCATGAGTCCACACCATTCTATTCGGTGAACAGCAAAGGAAATAAAGCAGCGTGTGGAGGGTCCAAAGCACGGTGATGATTGCAGGAGAGTGTCCAGTAAAAACACACAATCCTAAGCGTTTTATAGTGAACTACTTCGTCAGGGATTTCTCTATGCAAACGGATCGATCTCAGAATGCAGAAACGCCGGTCCGAGAAGTGCCATGCTGTTAGGAACTTGACTATTCGGTTGGGCCCAAATTTAGTTTCTCCGCCCCCTCCGGATGACGAGCATATGCTGCTAGGTAATACCAGTCTGTCAGAACAGGAGAGAAGCAGGAGGTGAACCCAAGCGTTGCGGGGCCGAGAAACACCTGTGTCCAGTGAAGTTGGAGGAGCATTCGCTGGACATCCCTACCATCCCTCCTCCCTCTGTGTGTTCCCAGATTCTTCTGCCAGTTTCCCTCTCATGGGGTTAGGCCTCAGTCTCTATTCAGGCCTTCGTGGATTCCGGAGCAGCCGGTAATTTCGGCAATCTTTAGTTCACCAAACAACACGCGGTTCCCCTTCGCTCTTTGGAGATTCCGTTAGAGATTGTGGCAATCGACGGAAGACCCCTAGTACTTGGGACCATCACTGAAGAGTCTATCTCCCTGGTTGTGAACATCGGAGTTCTACATAAGGAGCTTTCATGGTAATCCACTCACCCTCAGAACCTGTAGTATTAGGTCTTCCTTGGTTATGTTCCCACAACCCTATAATCAACTGGGTAATGGGACAAGTGACTGCTTGGGGCCAGCGATGTGTCATGGGACTTGCTTGTCTATACCTCGTCCCAGCTCTGACTCACAGCTGTCATCTGTTTCTCTACCCACTTGTCTTCCCCTCATGTAACAGGATTTTGGGGGTGTCTTCAATGAGAAGCAAGTCGAGAAGTTACCACCTCATCAGGCATTCCATTGTCCAATCGACTTGTTCCAAGAAATCATTCCACCTCGTAGGCATAGTTATCCCCTTTCAGAGCCTGAGACGAAGGCTATGCGGGAGTACATTAAAGAGAATTTGAAACATGGATTCATCCGCAAGTCTACATTCCTTGCGGGAGTGGTTTTTTTCTTCGTGGGGAAAAAAGGACAGGTCCCTGCGCCCCTGCATAGATTATCGGGGGTTGAACAAAATCACTGTCAAAAATCGTTTTCCTATCCATCTCATTCTGGAGCTATTCGACCGACTCCGTGAGGCCTATATTTTCACTAAGTTGGATCTCTGCGGGGCCTAAAATCTGGTCTGAATTAAGGAGGGTGATGAATGGAAGATGGCGGTCAATACCCGAGATGGACATTATGAATACTTAGTGATTCAGTTTGTGCAAGCTCCGGCCGTTTTCTAAGGCTTCATAAATGAATGGAGCGCTTGTTGTCCCCATCGACAAACTCTGTATTTGGTGATTCAAGGTACATTTAAAGAGAAAATAGTTCTTCTTCAGAACAAAATTCAGCAGGTCAAGGACAAAGCAGCTATGTTTAAGAGAATGTATATCCCTAGACCTGTAAAAAATGTGACTCCGCTCTCATGCCCCCCGTGTGTGGAATACTAGTGTACCGACCTACAACATCTAGAACCACTAGAAAGGTCTGATTGTCCATCATTATATCTTCCAAATTGAGTAAAACATTTTTACTATCACGAAGATAAGATGGTAAAGTGGTGATGAAGGGTTGCAGAATCTTGTCTAATATACATTGGCTTTCTCTGTAAGGCTCCCTATTTCAGACACGCTTGCTCCGTTTACCTACAGTTTTAGTAATTTGTAGCTATTTATTTATTTCTTTTGTGCCTTGCTTATATGGAAACATTTACTTACGTGGCATTTGTGAATAGGGACCTGGTACCTAGTTTATGAAACCACAAATTAATGTTGGGTAAATACATTATAAAGTCTGCACAAATGAGGAAATAAAAACATAAATAACTCCTGTACAAACATAAATCTGGAATCTGCTCATTGTACATTACACAGAAATGGTGTAAGCATGTCCATGCAATATACAGTATTCACTTCACAGGGACTATCACGTATGGCACAGATACACATATACATACATATACAGTTGTGTGAAAAAGAAAGTACACCCTCTTTGAATTCTATGGTTTTACATATCAGGGCATAATAACAATCATCTGTTCCTTAGCAGGTCTAAAAATTAGGTAAATACAACCTCAGGTGAACAACAACACATGACATATTACACCGTGTCATGATTTATTTAACAAAAATAAAGCCAAAATGGAGAAGCTATATATATATAGGGAACCATGTTAAAAATGGTTATTGAGGCAAAAAGTGACACTGTGTGCTCATTTGCATGTCATTTCCCAGAATCCCTTGCTGCAGTGGAAGTGCTGTATGCTGGGTGATAATGGGGAACGGCAGGGTTGCAGACCTGCCTGAGACATGCAGATGAGCATACAGTTATATTTGCATATTTGCTTTCCTGTGGAGGGTTTTTGTCACTTTTTTTACTCACCATAACTTAACTCAGTATTATGGTATAGCCTATCCCATAGCCTCTCTTGCATTCCTAGTAAAATCAACCCCACACTGATGAGACCCATCAAGGTCGAAACAGCTGTCTGTGGGTGGTTTTCTGGGTATGCACCTTAACCCTGGCTGTGCTCAAAGCTGTGACCATGCAGCAAGCTTAAGCCTATAGGGAACCATGTTAAAAATGGTTATTGAGGCAAAAAGTGACACTGTGTGCTCATTTGCATGTCATTTCCCAGAATCCCTTGCTGCAGTGGAAGTGCTGTATGCTGGGTGATAATGGGGAACGGCAGGGTTGCAGACCTGCCTGAGACATGCAGATGAGCATACAGTTATATTTGCATATATATATATATACTATATATATATATAAAGAAAACAAAAAGTGCATAAATATAATATATACAACTGTAAAAATATATATAATGGATGCTGCCACAATGTGTAGGATACACACAGAACCAGAAATATATAGAATAAAGAAACAAAATATTGATTTGCGCCTTTTGTTTCTTTATTCTATATATATATATATATATATATATATATATATATATATATATATATATATATATATATATATATATATATATATATATCAACTGTTCCCCCACCATATGTGAGATTTGGTTCACTACATGTGTATTCCTGGTGCAGTGCATACCTGTTGGTAATCCAGGAGGCTCTAATTTGCTCCGCGGTGGTATGGGGAGAATCAGGACAGTCTTTCAGGGTGCTTCGTTCCCAGTTGGCAGCGCCTCCAATCAGCAAGGTCCACACTGACACTACTTGTATGACCCAGACAATAAGCTACACACTTAGATGGTTCCATGATTCTTTATTTTCTTACAGCAGAAGTCACAGCTCCCATGATTCCCCTAAAGTTCACATTAAGGCTTGAGGACTATTTAGGTTCCCTCCTGAGCTCCTCCTATTTCCCCTGGTGGGATACAGGGTAGATGTTACCCACTCCACAGGGGGAGGGAAGAGCACACTGGTGACTGGGAGAGTGCCAGTATATACCCTGGGGGTTGGGCTTGCAACCCTGCCCCATAACAGGGCAGGTCTGATTCTGATAGGCGTCACATTAACTGCATGTGACCCAACCAGTATCCTCCCCAGGATGACACTCTCTGGTTGTTGCTAGGCCCGCCCCTGGATACAGTAAGTGTATCCAAGGCTGCAATAGCAAACAAGCCTTAATGAGGAATTAACCCTATCAGGACTTATACTGTTAGGGCCCAAAAGAAGAAATAGCGGCCACGCTTGCAAATTGACCATGCCACCATTATGACCCCCTCATTTGATTGATCCACTGAATGGAGCAAACCAATAATAGCGGAAACATTTGATAGTTATGCACCTTCATATTCCTGCTTCGTTGTTTTGTTTACAAGAAAAAATGTTGGTGTAATTTCCAAATAATCTTCATAAATCAAATGTTTGTTTTGAAAATAATCCCATTGTAAAATTGTTTACAAAAATGTTTGTTTGTGAGATATATGTGGGACTGACTGTGAGTCCTCATCTGAACCCATCACATGTTTCCTGCAATAAGGGCTGGGTTTTCTTTACTACCCTTCTGAACTACAGTCATGCTGACCAAATAGCAGTGTTTAGGGCATTATTGAAGCTGTATAAATAAATATTAACAACCTTTTTCTTTGCTCATTCATTGACCTTCCGTGAAAATGTGCCTTATTCTTTAGAAATAATAAAATGCCAGAAGTAATGACATATGTACCAGGAGAGGCTACACGTATAATCTGCCATTTGTTGAAAGCAAATCTAAGACACAAAAAAATGAAAATACCATAAACATATGTTGTGTTAACTTACCCAATTACAAGTAATTGGAAAGATTGTAAATAACAGATAAGCTTACATCCTGATTGGTTCTCCTACTTAACTGAAAGTCGATCTAGTGTGGTTTTGAAAGCTTGTGTAAATCTCTCAGAAGAAGAAAGTTATGCTCATACTGTAGGTCAACAAGATTACCTATTTATTTAGGAGATTCCATTATACTATGTATTTCAAAAGTCCAAAACTAACATTGATTAAAATCTCTTAAGGGTCTTTCATCTTGTAACATACATACTAGCAGTACATTGTTCTTGTTTATAGTGCTGAAGTTTCAAAAATGTTTGTTAATTCATTTAATTGTGTCTGTTTAATTTAACCATAATTCAAGTTTTACGGAAACAAAAGTGTGTTTTCACAAGCACTGATCTTGCACATGCTCTGTTTCCCCCCCCCCTTTTTTTTTTTTGCTCTATATGCCAGGAAATCTGAGTATAGACTTGGTGCCTTACAGCAAATTACTGCATTGCATTATACAAGAGTTAGTACATGTACCACTTCCTCTCTCTTTCTCTTGGTGTCTACAATTATGACACTTGCCTGAAAGATTTACTTCGCCACTGATCACTATTTTTTTTGCCCTCAGAAATTCTGGTGTCACACAGCAAATCTGAATGCAGGATGGAGTGACTTACAGTATACAGTCCATCCTATTCTTTTTATTACTAACAGAATGGAAGCTCTGGAGCCATAAGCACAAAGATAGCATAACTGCAGGTCTAAATGTAGCAAGGCCACATCCAAGTATATTTAGGGGAATTCAATAATGGATCACAAATGGCTGGAAAAGAGGAGAGCTTTAGGGTTATGTTGGCTGAAGGATAGTGGGAGAGGGGTGGAATACAAAGGGGAAATGAGATGGGAAGAAGTAAAATATGCTAGTGTTTCTGGATCTGGGCAGGTCATAACATCTTCACATTCACCGTTAAGAAATGGATGAAAGGATAGGTAGGAAGTGCTATGGAATTGGGGAACTTATTACAAACATGCTACTTCATTGTATGTTATGTAATTTGGAATTAATTACAATGTTTCAGTCTTTAAAATAGAAAGAAAAAAAGAAAATTAAGAGAATGAAATAAAAATTCCATGAAAAATAGAAAGAAATGGAATGTTAGTTGTTTGGCGATCTATTTTAAATATTACAGTATATCACATTAGTGGAAGGACATTGACACAATAATGTACTGAAAATCAGTTCAATGGGGGTCAGCTGTGAAGAAAGGAGACTCTCCTCCACTGCCACTTGGTGATTGAGATAAGTGCTGCTACTGCCCTTGCCATGTGACAGTATGTTTTGGTGACTTCTCATGGAGGTAAATATAGCACTACAGTCCAATAGTGAGTGTCAGGGCACGGTGGTGTCCTCACGTGTTGGTAGAGGCATTGCTACAGTCAATGCTTGGTGGCAAAGTTTGGCACTGTCTTCAATATTGACCCACAGGGTGTTGCGGTGTCTTCTCATGGAATCTTAGTTGTGTCATTTAGATTGGCCTATTCTGCGGGTATGACTGGTGGTTGGTGTATGAACAAGGTTCTAGCAAAGTCCTCTTAATATAAATATAAGATTCTTAATAAAATGCTCTGTCCATTTACTGTACAACCACAAATGTGAAAGCCAAGGATCAAATAGTGTTTGAGGCTTTACAGCAGATAGGAAAATGGGCAGACTGTGTGTGCCAAGTGGTTCTTATCTTCCTTCAAGTTCTATGTTTCTTGGTGCCTTGTGTTTCAGGTGTGGGGAATGACTGCAAGCAAAGCGGCAGTTGAGAAATAATGGGGAGTGCAAAAAAAGTGCGAAAGTCTATTAACTTTATAAGGTGGATGTAATACAAAAAGTGTACCAATTTACTGTAGAAAGGTGGAAATGTAGGAGAATAGTCCACACACAACGAATGAGTAGAAGCACTCACATAACTATCATATGATGGTCTCAAAAAATTGTAATGCGGGTGGTGCTTTTAAATAGGCAGACTTTTCTCCTTCAGAAAGTTCCTGCACAGCAGGGTAGGGGAAAGATTATCTTGAATAGAAGATATGGAAGATAATAGTGAGGATGGTTTCAACAGATATTTTATGAATGGAGTTAAAACGTATAAAAGTGCGCACACAATGGGACAGTAAAAAATGTATTGGTTAGAACTTTATACTCAAACTAAAGGCACAGATTGTATTTAAGCGATGATTTTACTGTGTAAGTTATCTTGACAAAGGTCTGAGTTGCAGACCGAAACATCTATCCACTTTCATGAAATAATTTTCTATATTTTAAATAGTTCACCGGAGTGCTGCTTCCTTCCTTCTATTTTAGGATACTTGTTTGATGTTGATCGCGCCCTCACCTGCGATAGGCGTGCACCCAAGGCATTCAGGAAAGAGTCGAATGAGTGCACCTTTTTTTCCACAACTGCTATTACAACAATTGCACAGCAATAATTATAGAACAAAACTCTCAACACGTTAACTGCAATATCAGTAACCACAGATAAAATGCTACAATTCTGCACTACAAATGGCGACTCCCACTGTGCAAGTTGTCCGTTATTGACACTCCCTGGGGTTCCAAAGTAGTCCAGTATTGTATAGTCTGGTTGTCCACGGCCGGTGGAAATATAGAACCACTGCAATATGTCACTGGAGAATAGTAATCAGAGGAGCAGGAACCATGTGTGAACTTGACGAGGCTGGGACAGAGCAGGACTTCCCTAGCAGCACAGTGGGCTCTTTATGTTTGACCATGCCCCACGAAGATGTCAATATTATTCTCATGGGCTCTCCAGATTTAGCACTTCTGTCACATCACCGTCTCATCTCCAGCGCTTATTACATAATCCCAGCTCTCTAAAATCTATGTTGCTTAGCAGACCCGGAAAAGTATGTTACACAATAAACAAATAAATGAACAAAAGCAAACAGGCACAAGAAGCATAAAATAATGTACTGTAGAAGCATATTTATGTAATAATCCCAGAAGAACAGAGCATTACTGGCCAATAATGCTCTGGCTGGAAGAACAAAAAGAACGATTCCTGCGCTCCTACCAATTAGTCATATACAGTATAACCTACAAATACAACTCTCACGCTCTGTCTCTGTCTCTCTCTACAGTAACCTGACAGTCAAGGTGAATATTTGTAAATGTAGATGATTTCGCTACATTTTTGAAAGAAGCAAAGTTATGCAAATCTGTGACAAAGTGTTGCACATGTAATATATTTGACTAATTCTTACATGATAATGGCTTAATTTCTTACAGAATAATAATGTAATATACATAATAAACATAATAATAATATAATGTTTATCAAGCTGGGTGTAATAAATCGTGATAAGCAAACCCCCTCAAATTTATGGCTTCACGAGGCTTATTCACCAAAGTTTCCTGGATGGAAATCGAAGGAAAAATGACACTATATTTATTGAAGAAAAAACATTACCATTATTTTCCTCATTAATAAATCTGGTGTAGTATTTTTGTTCCAGTTTGTAGCCAGACAACTGATAAATGACGCCCCTTACATAACATCGGTCACACACCGGGTAGTTTGAATTTCTAGACAAACTAATGCTTGTCATATGTACAATCTGTAGGGGATTCACAGATTACTTTCATAAGCAGAAAAAATAAATAAAAAAACTATAAGGGTTTCCAGGTATGTCATGGGCAAATGCTTATTTTGAAATGGTCAGCCCAATTGAAAGCAAAGTGGAGTTCCCTTCACTTCTGTTTCCATCAGCCAGGGGGCGGTGGAAGTTATGTGATCTCTGCTGAAAAAATCACAGGGGCAATCTCTCCTAGGACCAAATTGTACTAATTGCAGTGAGATGTTTTGGTTGTTACATATGGGTGATTAATGGCCTTTTTACCAAAATCCGACACATATAAGTATTTTTTAAAGCATTTTTTTTAAGTTAGTTCGTAAAGATGCTGGTGAGAGAGATTTCATTTCCTAACGTCGGCTCCCTTTTTAATGAAGTCACTGGGTGTACAACCACCGTCTGCATTACCAGAGCCCCCTTCATGACCCTCCCCATATTTTTAATGGCTCTCTGAGGAATAAGGACAGGGTGGGCTAATAGTAAAAACATTACTTGATTGACAACCCTCCCCCGTTTAGAGACCCTGAGAGAAATGACATTTCTAATTAATTCCCAAGAAATAAAATGAGTCAAAACGTTGCTACTACCCAGGTTAGAAGTGTTTAAGAGTCAATTTCATTGGAACATTCTTTATAAAAGTACTTTGCCATGGCAACGCAACATCACTTGACGCCAGGTTACCATGGCGACGCGTCACCGAAGACAAGGTAGGAGAAAGTTACAGAGGCCTTGTGCGGTTCCACGGCATTTAATTTAAATTAAATTTCCCCCCTGGAAAATCTCGCAGCCCCCGGGGGGGTGCACCCCACAGTTTGTGCACCCCGAGGTGTAAGTGATGCTCAGTGGTTCTTTTACCTTAATTCTATGGGGCTGAGGGTCCACGCAGGGCTTGTATGGTGAGCATGAATCAGAAAGGGTGCCAGGGACTTTTCTTTTACTTTATTTGAACAGTTCAGCATTTCAACAAGTTCTTCTTTAGGGATGTGTATGCAGCATTCCCCAAAGAGGCACTATTCTTCCACTGTGCATTATTATACAGAAGCACTCCCTTATTTCAATAATGGCAGTTCTCACCTCACTGGAATTCCTAGGCAGGATACACTCCGGCATGAGAGTTACACCATATCACCTCTGACAGAACCAAGGAGACTCATACCCCCATGTAATTCTAAGGTGACATTCCCAGGCCCTTTCTTAAGAAACCTCCTTTGTAATACCTGTCCATTCCCTCCTGTGGGTGGAACATGCTCAGAGCTATATATAGGGGCCCTATCTGTAGAAGTGGTACTTCCCTAGCAGGAAGAAACAAAGTGATCCCAAGGCCGCGCTTATAGTGCTGGCGACGGAGACATGGCCGATGACGTCATCCGTCGCCGTCGCCACCCGCGAAAGTTATAATTAGGTTTTCCGCGACTGTCACCAGCGACGTTATAAAAGGGGGCGGGCCGCAGTCTCTGATTGGTTTAGAGACAGTCACATGTGGTGAATGTCTCTAAAAAAAATCAAATAGACCCGGCTTCAAATTTTTTTGCCGCTCCATCGCGGTTGCGCTTACTATAAGCGTTTGCGACGGAGTCAATTTATTTGATTTGGAGCAACATCGCGTCGCCGCCGCAAGGCACTATAAGCGCAGCCTAACGCTGAACCCTTGTAGCTAAAGACTGACATGACTTACATGTCAGAAACCCCCTCACTCTGGCTCCACTAAGATCTGATCTGGAATCTTCCATTCACAGCTTATACACCCCACAGTGACATCATTAGTCACTATGACTACTAGGGGAAGGATTAACGTTCTACAAAGTATCCTTATCTAGTGACACACTAGGCACCTTCTAGAGGTGCGGGTGTGACTACTGTATGTACTTATCAAGCAACTCCATCTAAGGGAATAGGAGACTGTTACACTACGGTTAGCCGCTCTAGGAACCATTAACCAAATTAAATAACATAGCATACCCCCAAAGGTGCTACACTATCATTATGGTTGGATGGCTATGGGCTGCAGACACAGAAAATAGGCAAGTCTTTGTACAGTACAGTCCCTTGAACAAAAATAAATCATTGTGCATAGTTCAAAACAGTTATTCAGGCATACAGACAATTAGTTAGATCACGTACAGCAAACAAATTGCTTGTTCGTTTATTAAACACAATGAATTGCAATTGTATACATAATTGCCTAGGTAACGAAGCAAACCACCACCTTTTGGAATGTATTCCTTCATTTGAGTTATTGTTTTATTCTTCGCTGACTGAACTTTAAAGTTCATGCAACACTGAGTCCCTTTGTGTGGTAAACTTATTTGTTTCACAACAGTACATAGATGTATTCACTATACGCTGACATAAAAGTTATGTGCATTGTGCAGTAAAATAAAACAAATGTATAAATCATCTCCTCTGTTCTCCATTACACAACAGTTTGTTATTTTTCTGCAAGTAATTGTTACAAACTGGCGAGCTATATGTTAAATATTATCACTAAACTATTGCATCAAATTTATCTTAAAATAACACTACCCACCAAAAGGCATTTAAACTAAGTTCACATTTGTATTTAACATTAAGCATCACACATAAACCCTTTAAACATGTTTTTATTCAATCATGATGAAGCTTCTGTTGATATACAGTGTATCTTTTCCCCAAGCCTCTGCAATTACTACTACACTGGCCATTATAATACATTCCTGAGTCATTTTAGTGGCCAGTGGTTCACAAAAAAATATTGAGTTCAGAAGCACAGATTGCTCCATTAAAAGAGAGATTAAAATAACAGTCAGTTCTATATTTACTAATTAGGGCGACATCTAAGTTGTAATAGAAGATACTTCTTGTGGAGCCACTTTACTCCTTGAGCAAGTACCAGAAGATGGTATTGTTACTACAGAAAATACTACAATAAAGAACTTTAATAAAAGTCCCTGGTGCCCTTCTTATATTCCTCCACTTGCCACCCTGTCCAACCACCCAGTAGCCTGGAGTGTCCCTGAAAACCTCCAACATCTCGGAAAGCACATTTATGGTCCAACAAGCACAGCAGAAATTGACTTCTAACAACTAGAGATGGGCGAATATTTTTTGGGGCGAATTTGGATCCACGGCGGTTCGGCCGGTTCTTTTTGTCCGCAGATTTTTCCATGGATAAATGTCAAAAAGGGCGATTCGTGTTTTGCGGATTTTGTATTATTCTTACAATACACTCCATGGATTTTGCAACCACGGTTGTATGCAATGGTGGATTTTGATGAATTCGTGTGGCTTGAACAGCCCAAATCCATTTGTGGATTTTACACCACAAAACGGATTTTGGGGGTAACATAAGCGAAAATCTAGGAAACAGATTTAGGGGGATTTGAACCAGGCAGCAAGAGGCAGGTACTGGAAATAGGACTGGAAACTGAACTAGGACAAAACTGGGGCAAGGCTGGGAAACTAGCAGGTATACCTGTATAAGCAAGCACTGAAGGAAAGGAAGGGGGGAGGGTTATATAGGGCCTGGCTGAGGAAAGGACATGTGTAGGTTATTAGGGAAAGCAGGCTTCAGATAGTCTGTAGGAACTGGCAAAAGGCAGAATAGCAGTCCCGGTGGCCAAGCGGGGGAACTGCAGGCCGGAACCAGAACAACCAGACGCTGATCAGAGATGTCCCTGACAGAGCGTTATGGGTGCACAGTTTTTGTTAATAGAGGCATTGGCACTAATAGAGGCAACAAATACACACCTAAATCAGATTATAGAATAGAAGAATTACTGGATGCTCCAAGCAAACAGTACACTGCTACATTGTTAACAAATCCACAAGAGCGATGAAAAAGCTTGGCAAAGCCAATTTATAGTTTTATTAATTTTAATTAACCATTTAAATGCTAACATGTCACCTTTATCACCTAACTTGGATTAAAGCAGCAATCCTGCATTCCTTTTTTGTTTTTTTTTTGTTTTACAGTTATAGGATTGAAGCAGGCAGTTTATGGAGCTGAACTGTGTTAATTTCAGTTCCAGGGACCCCCTGTTTCCCGATGTACTTACCTATGTAGGGGATGCCAATAGCAGTTCCGGATGCGCTACGTGTGGCTATTGAAATAGTGGTTTAAATGTCCCATGTCACGTGGGCCAATATGATGCCATGACATCATCCCTTGCAGTTTCCTATTGGCCCCTGTGACCAGGACCTTTAAATCTGCAGAGCTGCTACGGTCATCCACTATTGAGGTTAGTATGTTGAGGAGCCAGGGGTCCCGGGTCCCGAAATTAATGGGGTTCAGCTCCGCAGTCCCACAATCTCCTGCTTTTTTCTCAACTACGGAGACCACGTGCTTCTCACCTATTAAAAAAAACACATGTTTGATGCTTTAAGAGGGACGATCTATATAAAAGAATATAAGGCATCTTGGATAAAAGGAAGATAGTCTTACATTTTCACTAGTAACCCTTAAAAAGTTGCTTGTACATGTTTCTAACATACTCTAAAGTGATAAAGTGGCTAGCAGCCATGCTTGTAAGCAGATATGCTTTTAAGTAGAAATGTTTCAAGTAGAATATGAAGTTTTAAAAGGAAGGAAGACTATTGAATCACTCACTCATCTCACTCATCTCATCTCTTCTCTTTCCTCAGGTAAAAACATATTCCAATTGTCTGTCTATCCTGATATCCTCCCCTGCTGTGTATTTAGTTCTATCTAGGTAAAAACATATTCCAATTGTCTGTCTATCCTGATATCCTCCCCTGCTGTGTATTTAGTTCTATCTAGGTAAAAACATATTCCAATTGTCTGTCTATCCTGATATCCTCCCCTGCTGTGTATTTAGTTCTATCTAGGTAAAAACATATTCCAATTGTCTGTCTATCCTGATATCCTCCCCTGCTGTGTATTTAGTTCTATCTAGGTAAAAACATATTCCAATTGTCTGTCTATCCTGATATCCTCCCCTGCTGTGTATTTAGTTCTATCTAGGTAAAAACATATTCCAATTGTCTGTCTGTAAATCATCCCCCTAGTGTCTTAATTTAATTCAGCTTTCACACTTGTGCAAGGCAAGGCAACACCCACCTTAGAAAAACCATTTGCTTTAACTACCCTCACATGTGCTAATTAAGTTTGTTGTGCCAACCAGGTGACTTTCTAAAAGTAGGAATAGGATATTCAGCGCTCGTGCTGCAGAAGTTATTGTAGGAAAAATCCCTGTGCTGCACGTGCATGGAGCGTCTCCCCAGAGGCTCCCACTTCAGAGGTGATCCCCCCTCAAAAGGGGGGAGGACACCCTGAGAAACAAAGAAAGAAAATTGCACAGAAGCGCACAAGAGATGGAGTTAATAACAGTATTTTAATAAAACACACACATAAATAGCTGAGAGGATCCAACCCCTTCTCAGCTCAAGAAGTAAAATGCCCAGAAACTAAAACCATACATATGGTCTCTTAACATAAAATGTCTAGGGAAAATACATCACATACAACAAAAGACAATCAGTGTAAAAATAAACAAAGAAAGTACTAACAGCCCAAGGGGATTTGAATGAAAACCGCCATAGAGGACTATATAGCCGCTGACAGGGGGAGACGAACACTTACACTAGGGCAAAGGTGGGGGTCCACAGATGACCGCACAGGATCCGGATCGCGGCACCAGGGAAGATGAAAAAACCACCACTTGAGCCTCAGGCAGGCTCCGTCTCAGCCTCTCAGCAAACACGCGCAGGATGACCTGTCGTGACCTCTACGCGTTTCGCACCACGTGCTTCGTCAGGAGGTCACGTACAGCGTCATCCGCGCGTATTTATGGAAGGAAGGGAGTTAGTAAGGACAGCCCCCTCAGACGCCAAGTCTAACGCCCTTAGATTGGCAGCTAAATACTTAAAGTGATGCTACCTCTTTCCCTGACAGTGTCACATGTTGCGATAGTCACGTGATACAGGTCTACCAGAGTGAATACAAAACGGGAACTGTAACACAGCAACAGCAGCACTGCCAGAGACCATCACTAAGTATAAAGACAAGAAACACACAAATACCAATTTATATATTAATTAAACATAATAAATGTGCACATGAAAAGATATATATATAATCCTAATACATATATTATAAAAATGAGAGATTAATTTCATTTTAATAAAAAGAAAAAAAAAGAGAAAATAAACATAATTTATATTAAAAAAGGTTTAAGTTCAATGAGTTCATTAAAACCAATAGGATGTCTAGTTTGCATTTCGTAAATCCAATACTGTTCACGTTTCAATAAATGATTTTCTCTATCTCCTTGTCTGCTGTTCATTTGTATATGTTCAAGCCCTTTAAATGTAATACAAGCGGGGTCATTATTGTGTATCTCTTTGAAGTGTTTTAGTAGCGGGGTAAGCGGCATACCTTTAGCCAGAGTTTTAGGTATGTTTTTTACGTTTCTCAGATGTTCTAACATACGCATTTTTAGTGGCCGTTTTGTCTTGCCAATGTATTGTAAATTACAGTTACACTGCAGGACATACACCACATGCGTAGTCTGACAATTAATGAAACTGTTGATATTATACATCCTTTTAGTAGCACAGGACGTGACAGTTGTTCCTTTACAGATATGGTTGCACGCCTTGCACTTCCCGCATTTATACGTGCCTTTAATGCCCAAGCGATCTTTAATGTCACCAGATACAACAGTTTTCCTGGTGATTTGGCTAGGGGCCAACATATTTTTTAGATTTGGCGCACGTTTGAACACTACCCCTGGTTGTGAGTTTAACTGAGGGCCCAATACAGGGTCCATTTTCAATATCCCCCAATGTTTTTTTAGGATCTTTCTGACCCCATTATGCATGTCACTGAACTGAGTTATAAAAGCAGGAATTTTTGTATTTTTGCCTTTAACCTTTTTGTTTTTCTTATATTGTGTCAGTGACTTCCTCGGTATTTTCTCCAGTTTCTTTATAGAGGAATCTATCAGTTCCTCATTATAATTCTTGTCAAGAAACCTTTTTTTGAGGAACTGGGATTGTTTATCAAAATCCTCAATTTTGGAGTTATTTCTCTTCAGTCTAATAAACTGGTTGAAGGGGATATTTTGGACCCATCTTTTATCATGACAGCTAAAGGGGTCGAGGTAAGAGTTAACATTTGTTGCCTTGAAAAATGTTTTTGTTTGAACAGTATTGGATTCAATATATATTTCCAGATCAAGGAAATTTATGCTGACTGAGCTGTTAACACCACTACATTTTAGGTTACAGTCATTCGCATTAAGTTGATCAACAAATAGAAGATATGATTCCTCAGAACCCTCCCACACAATAATAATGTCATCGATATATCTCCTCCACAGCCTAAGCTGTGGAGGAGGACATCGAAAAACCTCAAGCGACTCCCACAGTCCCATATACAGATTAGCAAACGATGGGGCAAAAGTGGTCCCCATCGCCGTCCCCAAAATTTGTAAAAAATAAAGGGATTCAAACATAAAGTAATTGTGACCCAAAATAAAATTAATGGATGTTAGAATAAATTCTATTTGTGTGATCGGTAGTGTTTGTGGTGTCAAGAGAAAGTGCCTAATTGCCTCTAATCCTTTTTGATGGGGAATGCTGGTATATAGGGCTTGCACATCTAAAGTGGCTAATCTACATCTATCGTTCCAAGCAAAATTATCCAAAACCTGTAAAACCATAGTGGTGTCTTTTAAGTGAGACGGTAGTGATGTGACAAGTGGTTGTAGGTAAAAATCAATATAAGTGGATAAATTATAAATTAGACGTGATAGAATCAATCCCTGAAATTATAGGGCGTCCAGGTGGTGAAGTGATGGACTTGTGAATCTTGGGGATATAATAAAAAATGGGAACTGTGGGTGTCTTAATAAACATATACTCGTATTCTGCCTTTGACAGGATCCCAATAGCAAACGCCTCAGTCAGATGCTTTTTAATGAGGCCTGAGTATTCCTCTGTGGGGTCCTTATTTAAGGGGACATAAGTGATTCTGTATCCCAAAATGCGATATGCCTCCTTAAAATAGTCCTCTTTATTCAAGAAGAATGTTGCTGTGTTACGGTTCCCGTTTTGTATTCACTCTGGTAGACCTGTATCACGTGACTATCGCAACATGTGACACTGTCAGGGAAAGAGGTAGCATCACTTTAAGTATTTAGCTGCCAATCTAAGGGCGTTAGACTTGGCGTCTGAGGGGGCTGTCCTTACTAACTCCCTTCCTTCCATAAATACGCGCGGATGACGCTGTACGTGACCTCCTGACGAAGCACGTGGTGCGAAACGCGTAGAGGTCACGACAGGTCATCCTGCGCGTGTTTGCTGAGAGGCTGAGACGGAGCCTGCCTGAGGCTCAAGTGGTGGTTTTTTCATCTTCCCTGGTGCCGCGATCCGGATCCTGTGCGGTCATCTGTGGACCCCCACCTTTGCCCTAGTGTAAGTGTTCGTCTCCCCCTGTCAGCGGCTATATAGTCCTCTATGGCGGTTTTCATTCAAATCCCCTTGGGCTGTTAGTACTTTCTTTGTTTATTTTTACACTGATTGTCTTTTGTTGTATGTGATGTATTTTCCCTAGACATTTTATGTTAAGAGACCATATGTATGGTTTTAGTTTCTGGGCATTTTACTTCTTGAGCTGAGAAGGGGTTGGATCCTCTCAGCTATTTATGTGTGTGTTTTATTAAAATACTGTTATTAACTCCATCTCTTGTGCGCTTCTGACTTTCTAAAAGTATATAAGTAAACTCCTAACAGCCATTGCTGCTAGCAGCCATGCTTGTAATCAGATATGCTTTTAAGTAGAAATGTTTCAAGTAGAATATGAAGTTTAAAATGGAAGTTCAAAAAGAAGTGGAAAAGTGGACAACACCTTCTGCTTCTGATTCCTGCATTTGATCTACGTTGGAAAAGAGGATATCATCTATCTAAGACTGCACATCTCAACACTTAACTATTGCTGTGATGCCGCCTTTATTTTTTATATTTGCTGCAACCTCACTTATTTTCAAATTATGCACTTCCTTCCACCAGTCTCCTTATGTCTCTAACTCTATTCATATATCTCCATCTCTCCTTTCTTCCCCACTTCTCAGTTCACATGAACTCCTTTCTTACCTGCGTCCTCTGTCACAACACAACTATACACCCTGCACTAAAACACACCCCTATAAATCATCCTCACACATTCTCTTTCTATCCATGCTTCTCCTCCTTGCTTCTGGGGATATCTCTCCCAATTCTGGTCCCTGCCTTATTTCTACTTGCTTTCGTCCTCGCCTCCCACATACAACTTCTACTCCTTCTGGTGTTAACCCCTCCAACCTCATACCCATCCCCTGCCACCCTCCCTCTTCTCTCCCTTTCTCCTGTGCCCTTTGGAATGCTCGCTCCCTCTCTAACAAGTTCCTCTCTGTGCATGACTTCTTTCTCTCTCACTCCCTGCTTTTCTTTGCTATAACTGAGACCTGGCTCACTCAGTCTGACTCTGCTCTGGAAGCTGCCCTCTCTTATGGTGGCATTTCCTTCTCCCACACTCCGCGCCCTGATGGCAGGGGTGGAGGTGTGGGGCTCCTGCTCTCCTCTCTCTGCTGTTACCGAACTCTTCCTATTCCCCCCTCTCTTGCCTTTCCCTCCTTTGAGGTTCACACTGTCCAGATCTTCTCTCCTCTCCCTGTTCATGTGGCGGTCATCTATCGCCCACCTACCTCTACTCATCCCCCTTCTGCCTTTCTCTCTCACTTTGAATCCTGGCTCTCTTTCTTCCTCTCCTCAGACTCCCCTGTTCTTCTCCTTGGGGACTTCAATTGCCACATTGATGACCCCTCTCTCCCTTGGGCTTCCCGCTTTCTTTCTCTAACCCCTTCTTTTGGCCTTCAACAGTGGACTGCAGCCAGCACCCACAAGGATGGCCACTACTTAGACCTGGTTTTCACTAAAAACTTCTGTCTCTCTGATTTCTCCATTTCCCCTTTTCCTCTCTCTGACCATCACCTCATCTCATTCTCTCTATCTCGCTTCTCCCCTTCTCCACCTCCATCTTCCCCCCGGTTCTGCAGAAACCTGCGCTCTATTCACTTACCTGACTTTGAGTCCACGTTACACTCCTCCCTCTCCTCTCTAAGCTCTGCTACAGACCCTGACAAACTGGTCAGGAACTACAACTCTGCCTTGTCCTCCTCTCTTGATCTACATGCCCCGCTTTCTCTCTGCCGCACTCGCCCTTTTAACCCTAGACCCTGGTTAAATTCCCACACGCGCATGCTGCGTTCCTCCACTCGTTCCTCTGAACGCCTCTGGAGGAAATCTCATACTCTTGCAGACTTCCTTCACTACAAATTTATGCTATCCTGTTTCAACTCTGCCCTCTCGCAAGCTAAACAAGCCTATTTTTCTGCACTAATCAACATGCACAAGTCTAACCCACACCGACTGTTCTCTGTCTTTGATACTCTACTCAAACCACCCTCAGCTGCCTCTCCTTCCTCCATCTCCGCTCAGGACTTTGCTGACTATTTTAAGGAAAAGGTGGAATCCATACGGCAGAACATCCCCTCTGTTTCTTCCTCCCATCCTACACCTCTTCCTAACTCTCCTCCTGCCTTCCTTGACTCTTTTTCCACTGTCTCAGAGGAGGATGTGTCGCTGTTGATCGCCTCCTCTCCCTCTACCACTTGCCCTCTTGACCCCATTCCCTCCCATCTCCTAAAACCTCTAGCTCCTACTATAAGCCCTACGCTCACGCACATTTTTAACTCCTCCCTCTGCTCTGGAACCTTTCCATCCTCCTTCAAACATGCAACAGTCATACCATTACTCAAAAACAGCAAGCTTGACCCTACCTGTCTTTCTAACTATCGGCCTGTCTCCCTCCTGCCTTTTGCCTCTAAACTCCTTGAACGTCTTGTATTCGCTCGCTTGCTCCATTTTCTCAACACCTATTCTCTCCTAGACCCTCTACAATCTGGCTTCCGCACTGCTCACTCCACGGAAACAGCCCTCACTAAAATAACTGACGACCTCCATGCTGCCAAAGACAGAGGTCATTACACTCTGCTCATATTACTCGACCTCTCTGCAGCATTTGACACCGTGGACCACCCTCTTCTCCTTCACATTCTCCATACTCTTGGCATTCGGAACAAAGCTCTATCCTGGATCTCATCCTACTTCTCCCATCGTACTTTCAGTGTCTCTTCTGCTAATACCTCCTCCTCCTCTATTGATCTCTCTGTGGGGGTACCCCAGGGCTCTGTCCTGGGACCTCTTCTCTTTTCTCTGTATACACTCTCTCTAGGTGACCTAATAACATCTTTTGGGTTTAATTATCACCTCTATGCTGACGACACACAAATATATTTCTCAACACCCGACCTTACACCTGCTGTACAAACCAAAGTTTCTGAATGTCTCTCTGCTATATCATCCTGGATGGCCCTCCGCCGCCTTAAACTCAACATGGCTAAAACAGAGCTCCTCATACTTCCTCCCAAACCTGGCCCTACTACCTCCTTCCACATTACTGTTGGAACTACGATCATTCACCCAGTAGCCCAAGCACGCTGCCTAGGGGTCACACTCGACTCCTCTCTCACAATTGCCCCTCACATTCAAAACATTTCTAAAACTTGTCGCTTTTTCCTCCGCAATATAACAAAGATACGCCCTTTCCTCTGTTGCTCGACTGCTAAAACTCTGACTCAGGCCCTCATTCTCTCCCGTCTTGATTACTGTAACCTCCTGCTGTCCGGCCTTCCTGCCTCTCACCTGTCTCCCCTACAATCTATCCTAAACGCTGCTGCCAGAATCACTCTACTTTTTCCTAGATCTGTCTCAGCATCTTCCCTCATGAAATCCCTCTCCTGGCTTCTGATCAAATCCCGCATCTCACACTCCATTCTTCTCCTCACTTTTAAAGCTTTACACTCTTCTGCCCCTCCTTACATCTCAGCCCTAATTTCTCGTTATGCACCATCCAGACTCTTGCGTTCTTCTCAAGGATGTCTTCTTTCTACTCCCTTTGTATCTAAAGCCCTCTCCCGCCTTAAACCTTTTTCATTGACTGCCCCTCACCTCTGGAATGCCCTTCCCCTCAGTACCCGACTAGCACCCTCTCTATCCACCTTTAAGACCCACCTTAAGACGCACTTGCTTAAAGAAGCATATGAATAGCACTGTGGCTATTCTGAACACATGGCACATAAAGCTTGGCCCCCTGCAGATGCACTTACCAGAACTCCCTCCTACTGTCTCTGTACGTTCTCCCTACCTACCAATTAGACTGTAAGCTCCTCGGAGCAGGGACTCCTCTTCCTTAATGTCTAAAGCACTTATTCCCATGATCTGTTATTTATATTTTCTGTTATTTATTGGATTACCACATGTATTACTGCTGTGAAGCGCTATGTACATTAATGGCGCTATATAAATAAAGACATACAATACAATAATTTGAGATATAAGTGCATGTCCTAATAAGTTCTTTTTAAAATACATTTTATTTGACATCAGTATTCAACATGGTCTATTTCTTTCCTCCCTTTCTTCATGCACCTATAGACTCTCATTAAAGGAACTAGTTTTAGAAAGAGTTTTGGACTTTTTCCAGTGAAGACTTTTTTGTGATTCTGGCAGTACCACAAAATCAGAAGTATATATAATCTGACATAAAAGGAAATCTTTCATTCCAAAACAGGAACGCCTAAAGACATCTAAAAAAAACATCAATAAGACACAGGAATAAATTAAATATTCTGACTTCAGCACCAATAATAGATCTTAAAGCCTAAGAAAGAGATAGCAGATTACTGCAGTGGATAAACAATAGTTTATCTCATATATGCTGAATACATTATTATCAATATTCGCTTATGTATATTCGAGGAACCATAGAAGAATCGAAAAGGACTGAATGTGTAGTTAGAAAGCATCCGTAATGTGAATTGTCATAAAAAATAGAAATCTGTTTGTCAATTTTGGTCAAGTCCTGTTTGTCTCAAAGTATTGACCTCCGTCTGATAATCCCGAGATTGGACTATGTGAGAGTGGACAATAACAATCTAGATCACCAAGGTGTCGCAAAGGTTCTTTTCTGTTATCATCATAGGCCATAATCATAACCTCCCCACCTTTGTCAGCATGTTTGATAATATGTTTACGATCTTGTGTAACGTCATATTAACCAATCCTTTCCCCCCTGTTAAATTGTCATATGAAGTATAAGTAAACTTTGTAACATTATTATTAATATCTCTTTTACGTAAATTAATAAACGTGCTTACTGCAGAATTACGCATTGGGGGCATAAACTGAGATCAAGATTGGACCACAGTGAATTTAGTATCAGCAGTACTCTAATCACCTGCAAAATAAGATTTAAGGTTAAGGTTCCTCTCAAGATGGAATAAATCAATCTCGAGCTGGAAAGGATCAATATATGTTAAACAGATAAGTCATTGCCGGATATTGGTGTATTATTCAAGTTAAAGATAATAGACTTCTCTAGTTCGCTAGAATCTGAGACCTTGTCCTTGGTGGATTTCTTCTTTTCGTATTGCCCTTTCTTGTTTTGCGTTTGGACGTCAACCTAAAAAACAACAGGTTGTCCTGTATAATCAGAGCCAGACTGAGATGAACGCAACTGCTCCACTTTTGAAATATTGGCCTCAAAGTAACTTTGGGACAGTGATTATCAAATATCTCTTGTGCGTTGCTGCTATTTACGTGTAAATCTGCGGGCTCCTTTAAGCCAAGGGTACACATTATCTTCATTATAATCTATAAGGACTGTTTTTGAATGTATCCTTTTTTAAATTTCAGTAATTTACAATCCAATTGGCAAAATTGTGGATTAAAGTCCTCTGTCCATTTAAGATGGTCAATATGTATTTCACACTTTTAGATGTTGTGTCATAGCTTACTTAGTTCTTCTGTCACTTCTTAAACTATGAGTAGTATTAAGTCCAGTGATCAAAACAAGAATCATAAGAATCATTTCCCCCCCTATTTTGTGTTTCTGTCATATCCCTCCCGGTCGGTTCTAGCACTTAGCACCTATTTTTTGCTGGTTTTTTTTTTCATTTTTCTATTGGATACTAATACTACATTATTCCCCATGAGCATCTTCCATCTGCTCTGGCTATCTGTGGTGTAAGTGGTACTTAGATAAGTACCCTATGTTTTTTTACTTATCATTTTCAGCTCGGTGGTCTTATTCCATGATTTGATTGATTTGACTGTAATTTGCTGGATGTCTTGTTCTTTCCACTATTACTATTTTTTATGATCTCTTATGCATTGTTAATTAAATATTTTTCTTATTTATTTTCATAGTGTTGTTCTATTTTTAGGAGTATATTTGTACCCCTGTGAGAATCTATTCTTATTTTGAGTGCTGAGGACACGTTTGTGTTTTGTATATTATTCAGGAATTAGGAATTCCTTATATCCTCGTGCACCTATTTCAGTTGTGATCTTTGATCTTTTCAGTTAATGGGTAGTGCTGTTTAATTTGTAATATATTTAAGTGTAGTGATGTTTTATTTAAAATATGGCACCAGCGAGTACAAGAATCCAGCTTTTGATGGCCAATAGGACTACGGAACACATAGGGATCCTTTAATATTTAAAGTATTCAAAAAGAGTCAGTCCATGTAATTGAAGCTCATTTTCCTTACGTTAAAGTTGTCGCAGATCTTTAAGAATATCCTTAGCAGTACTCGGTCTAAAGGCATCTTGTGGAATTGACAAATAAAATTCTATCAGTGTCGCGGTCACTGAAGGTAAATGTCTCAGCTCTAAGCATAGCTTGTCTGGGATTCTTGAGTTGCTCCTTCACAACACAATTCAATTTTTACAAAATCAGAGCAAATTTAAACAATTATTAGTGCTGAGGTTATAACATTTAATGTATGTCTGTGTCTTATTGATGTTTTTGCAGATGTTTTAAGGCTCTCTTGTTTTGGAACAATACGCTTTAAACTTGAAGGAGATACAGGGACCCCATATAGAGGCCTGTAACTCGGGAACCACGTGGTCCCTGGCCCTGACATGAATGCGGTTCAGCTCCGGAGACCCCCTGCGTCAATACGATGTTATTGAAATTTTAATTAAAACTACACAATCCTCTGTAAGAGCTGCGCAGGGAGAGGCAGCTTCTCTCTGTGCAGCTCTTCCAGACTGCTGGAGAAAAATTGAACGTCAAGTTAATTTCGCTCATTAAGCAAATACAAACTAGTATGGTAGGCATTTTTTTCACCAAATTCTAAAAAAAAAATCGATTTTTCTTAGTGACAAAAATTTCGGTAGGAACATGCCAACCCGATCGATGTTGCAATAAATGTATCGAAGTTTAGTGAAAGGCCCCTAAACCTTCTTCACTTCAGTGATACACAATTCCCCTTTCCTAATTCATTGATTTTATGACGTTAGAAACCACTGTATTATATATTTCAATTGCTTGTAATATACGGTATTGCATTCATGTGTACTGGGCTTTTCTTGTCTCATCTGAACTACAATATGAATGTAAAAACATCACCGAAAATAATCGCACTATCCAATTTAATTTTTTTTTTTGTGAAGGGGAATAATTCTTTGGAAAACATCATGTAGTGTAAAAATATATCACTGGATGTTGAAGGAACAACATTTTTTATTAAACCCCAATTTACTCCCAGATTCAATAAGATCCTATTGGTTTGATCTAATTTATTTATTTGCTAGAAATTACATTTCTTTGAACTTTGATTGCTTGAGGTTTCTCTCACTTGTTTTCTTTTTTCATAAGATATCTAAGTTCTAAATTGCAGCTTTGAAAGTTTGAAGTTCACATTTGTGATTTTGTACAAAACCAAGGGTGAATTGGCAAACGTATTTTGTTTGCTTCCTTTGTTTCATTTTTGTGTTTCATTTCCTTGTGAGCTATGAAAATTGATGATACTTTATGACCACATTACATGGAGCATTAAAATGAGTCCAGACAACAGGGAAGAAGGAGGAATGTGCTTCCTCTAATTAGAGATACTTGTTTATTTAGTATATGTGTTAGGCTTAATATGTCCTTTATAGATATGCAAGATGTACCCAAATATAATTTTACATAACAGTAATACATGTGTATTGAATACATACCCTGGTTCAAAGACTAACAATGCGGAAATATGACTACCATATTTTTTATGAGATATTAACAACAACAATAAGACATTACGTTGAGGGGATGGAAAAAGAACATGCAGTATTTTTCTGTGAGATGTAACAGTGATTGTATGTCATCTCCAATTTTAAGTTTGAGGAATATACTACTCAGTAATGTCTGTGATGAGACCAAATCTGTACAATCTGTTTCTATTTCCTGTTATCCAGTAGATATAGTTATCCCCAATCTGCAAATTTCCTAAAAAAGACCATTTGCTCAAAGTTCATATTCAAAATCATTACACTTTATTTAAGAATAAGAATGTGCTAAGCATACTTTAAACATGTCTGTAACTGTAACTTGTAATGTCAACATTATTTTGTGCCCGAGACATAGTTGATAAATAGATGGTCTACCTCAGTGTCTAAATAAATCCTCCCTTATTTAAATACGTTTAACTTTTATAAAAGTATTGCAATTTTGTAGGATATTAATACCTCTCTCATTTAAAGATGTAATTTTAACAGCTTGTGAATGTTACCTTTGATGAGACAAAGACCATAATACTGAGAAATTCAGACCAACCAAAATGGTTGTAACTATTTCGGAGGTACAGTTGTATAACTTCAACGAAACTTTATGCACCTGGTTTGGAAATCACCTCTATCTTTACTAAGATTACTAAAATTATAACTTAATAATTATATAGCCATTTACATCAACCAAAACACATGTTCCGTGAAGGATACAGTACACTCAGGAATATGATACAAATCAGATAATGTATTACTAATTCTAATACAGTCTTCCTATTTGCATCATATTCCTGAGTGTGCTTGACCCATATACCCTCAATTCTTGACCCTTCCGTGTACTCACCAACCTCAATTAACACAGACACATTTATCTTGGAATAAACACAGACACCTTTAACTTGGGTTCAAATAGCCACAGCCTTTTATTAACCATAACAATAAACCACAAATACATCCCCGGAGCTGGTCAGCAAATAGCCCCAAAACATGTCAACCTGATCATGCTCACTGCCGCTCCTGACCCAGTGAACATTCTTGGTTCCAGAACTATTAGGGTCCCTTTTTTACCAGGAAAATAGTAAATGTAGATAGAGCACAGCCAAGAACATCCTGCTTCCGGTATCCTTGACACACCTTGATAAAGTGCTGTTGCATGAAATGCGTAGGTGCGTTCATGTAGTCCGTTTTTCACTGTATGTCTAGCTTGCAATAAATTACCTTTTTGTTAGTTCTGGAGTGGCCTGGCCCTTTTTTCCTTCTCTGGATACCAGAAGTCCTCGGCTGTGCTCTATCTACATCTACTATTTCCCTGTATCTACAACGGATGGATTGCACGCCACAGATGATAAGAGTGCCCCTTGGGAAACACAGGTAAAGAGCCGCAGTGCCTTAATATTTCCTGTTTACCACGGACATTGTCCTTCATATATTATTATATCTGGTTGGGTGTTTATTATAGTGTACATGGTTGTGGATGTCAGGCAGACTCCACTAGTCACTAATCCCTTCCATTTTTGTTCTACATCATTGGGGGCACTCCATCTTCACTTGGACTATCAATTATGATATTATGATGTTATCATTTACTTCAGATGGAATTAGTTACAATTGCTGAGCACCACACTCACCATATCCTCCCTTTTTTACCAGGACACGCTTAGACCCCTGTAATGAGAATAGAGTTTTGTTGTGTTTCTGATGGCCTAAGTGCATGATGGGTTAACTTTCGTCTCTTACTAAAATGTCTGTGGAAAATAACTACTGTTGTCTTAAATAGTTTCTTATGGGAAGCTCACTAGTATAGCTGGCCACTAAACCCCCTCCCCACCCCTCCCCCCCACCCGTGCCCACCTCTCTAGCTGGGATGTTGGCTGAATACCTGAATGTGTTCCCTGATCGGTTTGTTCAGCACAGAAATGTGACAGACCTTCAATTGTGGTTGAGCTGGAGGTGTACTCAGCCCTTCACGCAGTACACATGTGATCACAGCAATATACAACTACAAGGAATACATCTCAACTGATGTGGGGGGGTCCCCTGGTTCACGTGAGCGATATCCTGAGTGCGATAAGAAGCTGAATATCCGAAGCTAAGTATTGTAATCAATCAATTATATTTATTTACTATTAACAACTGGTATTGGTATTATTTATGTGTGCACTCGTGGCTGAAATCGACAATCGGAATCAATCTCTTGAACAAGTAATTTTCTTGTCAGACTAACCCTAATATTCCTTCAAACTACCCACCTGGGCAAAACTGACCAGTCTCTACCCCTCCAATTGCGAGGCTCCTTGACCCCTCAAACCTGCCTTACCACAGCCATCAGCAGCGCAGTCTTCTCCAAACATCCTGCAATCCCATATTAAAATAATCTAATACTATTTCAGAGAGATGAACTGCATCCTCCCAACGCAAACCAATCTCCCCCCCTTCAACTTCTTATGCCAAACTGCAATTCCCGCCTTTGACATCACAAGACCCGGGTTACCCGAGAGGATTGCTTGTGTAGGCTTATCATCTCATAAACTTTATTTGATGTACAGTATAAATGAAGAGGTGTATTTCTGTTAAAATGACAATGAGCTGCCACCTGCAATATATTACATTAATATGCAAGGGGTATAGAACAATGGAACAATAAAATAGGCAAGGGCAGGATATTGCCAGGCTGAACCTTCTTTGACAAGCAAAGCCTGTTTACCCCCATACCCTATTGTAAACAAGTATTTTTGTTCCTCTCCCAGAACTTCAAACACCACCTGTGTATTGTAATTAGAAGTAGACACAGGGATACATAGATGCACTTTCCTACCAGAGATCAATCCTGGGGAAAACTCTGACCTGTCAACAAAAATATTACAGTATTAAATAGATTAGGCCCATCAGGCTAAATTCAGGCTGTCAGCCACTTACCAGCAACAAAATCATAGTAACAATCCACAACCCCACAATTGACCTTCCTACTCCTATCCACAGACTTCTTATCCTGAGTCCTCATCCAAACCAGGCATGGAACAATCTCTGACCACACTAACACCGCCGATGGGAATACTACATCAATTGAGGCACAACATGTCAGATCCCATTCATCAAATCCACGGACCATATCTGGCCCAGATCACTACCCCTAATATTGAGCACCAGAATATCCAGGTGCCCACTATCCCACAGAGTCATAGGGCGTGCCTTTACCCAACATAAACCCCACTGCCCCAACCAGTAGATCCTCCACCTATCCCAAGTAAACCCAACCGCTTTCTGTATGACCTCCGCTCCACTCTCTTCCCAGCCCAGTGAACGTATGAGTCACCACAGATCCATGCACACACCGACCAGTCCCCTAAAACAAAAAAAAAAATAACAATAACTGCCACAAACTTTCCCTCATCCAACCAACTCAATCAAGTGCAACATAACGTAGCTCTTAAAATGACCCGACCCCACAGGAGCAATCCCGCCCCAAGTGTGCGGTAGCGCTACCCACAGGAAATGTGTGTTGAGTTGGTGCACATGTTGATGTACCTGCCCAGGAGATCCAACACCCGGGTATGGTCAAATAGCAAACGGGGATCCACTAATCCAGCGACGTCATCGTCCACGGAGGCATCCGCCTCTGCGTGGTGTGGTATCCAGCTGGAGGGTCCCACCTTAATAGTCTTTACCTTGCAGTGGTGGTCTGAGCCCAGACCACAGGCCACAAGTACTGCACATTGTCCTGCTGTGTCCCTAACACTATGCAACTATAACAGCAGTATCCCTATCTGATGGGCCTGTCCCTGTAGCAACCACAAATGTAGGGTAACTAAGGGCCTACCATGGGCCTTAGGGGGCAAACTAGGCTCAGTCCAGGGAAGCACAGCTCCCTGGACACTACCTGCTTTGTCCGCTCTCTCTTCTGACTGGCGTGCCTCTGCAAAGTGCGCCAAAATTATTTCTGTCGCGCCATGTGGTCTCAGCCCCTGTGTATTATGGGGCATGTAGTTCCCCTGAGGACCTGCACCTGTAATGGCCGCTGCTCTATTGGTGCTCTGCGCATGTGCGATCCCCCTCGGAATTGGCGCCACACTCAGAGGTCCTTTGTGCATGCGCAACTCATCATTGCGCATGCGCTCGCATATACAAGATGGCGGCGCCCTGTAGTTCCATCTGCCGCGGGACGCGACCCGGTCACCCCATCTATTGGCCGCAATGCTCCTGCAGCTACTGGCACTCGCCGTGTGCCCACGCACCTCTCTGCAGCTCTATCTGATGTAAGGGGACCAAAAGGGGAACCAAAGGGGACCCAGGCTATATATATATGATTGATTAAAAACTGTGTTTATTGTTCCTTAAAGCTCATATATTTTTGCAATGTACTGTATCTTCTGTTTTGAATTCTGCAATAAGTAAATACTGACATCAGCAAGAGTAAATAGCATTTGTATTGTAATTCACCAGTGCCAGAACTGATATAAAGTTAATGATTTCCCTAATCTTGAGAAACACTGGCAAACCTTAATAACTTCCCATGTTATATAATAAAAGATTCATTGTTTATGTGAATTATTAAAATATGGAGTCCGATAACTGGATCAAGTTGCTTTTGTGCAGTAAATCAATGGATACATTCACTATTGGAAGGCTGTAATACATATCTAGAGATTAATTTTGTTTCAAAAACAGACAAAATTCGCACTCAGAATAATACAGGGAGGGGAGAGACTGTGCTGAAAAACGGGAACATCTGAGGTACCCGGCTGGGTGATATGCTAATGACTATGCAAAGTATATTTAAATGAGTCCCATTCTACACTTCCTAAAAGGATTTCCATACCAACTATATAGAGTTGATAAGCCTAGGTACCTACCTATTGAGTGGAATGTTGTCAGATCAAACAGAATTTAGAACCCACTTCTTTTCTATGCCACAGCTCTAGCAATATGAACTATACTAGCTGATGGCTAGCAGTACAGCACTGTCTACTACTAGCGTACCTCCAAGGGATATCTATTGTGCTGATAGTAACCTGGAAAGGACTTCAAGCACAAAGTAATAATATGTACTGAGGGATATGAGTTACTAAGATTAAAATAACGTTTTCTGACACACACAAGTAAAAACAAGGTGAAACATAGCAAATAAAGCAGATGCAGAGAGAAAATAATATAACAAAGTGAGCTTGTGACTTGAGTTAGTACTTCTAATCTTGTAAACGATAATGAGAGTGGGCCATATTTACTAAGCAGTGGTCTGCCATAAGGCACCTTTGGTGCTGGAATACATTATAGCTTATTCAAATAAATGGCCTGTCTGTAATGTGTCCACCTGTGCCAGAAGGTCTTATTGCAGAACCATCGACAACATTTAACTACATAATATGTAGTCAAATACTTATCTGTATATCTTCTCATAAGCAAGGGTCATTTAGTTCAATTCTTTGGCCAAAGTATTTTAAGCCTACAACCACTTTGTTGTATGGCCCATCCCATGGCAGAAGACTGCATGTTACATATGCTTCTCTATTCCAGAATAGGGTAAAGTGCTTTGTACAGGTATGAGCACTCAATGAGAAGTAGAGCTCAAAACTAAGTAAACTGTGAAAAGTGGTGGCAGCCATTAGCTGGTTTAGCTCACACTGCTAGAGCTGTTGTCCTGAATAACAGATATTTTGTGGGTTCAACTTTTGATCCTGTTGCGTCTGACACCATACCCCATTTCTCTAAATTAACTTAGACTTGTTGACCCAATAACACTTTTGTGTGCTGTGGTAAGCCAGCGGAATCACTTCCTGCAGTTTGTAGAGGTTTTTTTTATAGACACTCTGGCAGATGACACAGTGAATATTTTTGTCCCTGTTCTGTTATACCGTAGCTACCTTTGTGCATATCTGTCATGTACCGCAGCACCAAAATGAGTTCTCATAGCTGTAGTAGCTCCCTCCCCTGGATTACTTCAAAATCAGACCACTTCCACCTCCTGGTTGAAAGTTTAATGTTCCTTGTGGAGCACACTTGCGATACCTGTGAGATACGCTAATAGTTAGATTAGCTACAACACTGAGCAGCTCAAAATTAGTATGTAACAGTGATGGTATCATGCTTACCATTAGCTGGTTAGCTCACACTGTTAGAGCTGTGGCATAGAAAAGCAGTGATTGTAGGTTTTATTCCTGTTGTGTCTGGCAATGTTCCAGTCATTAGGTTGGTGCCTTAGGCTTATTACCTTTATATAGTTGGTTTGGAAATTATTTTAGGAAGTGTGGGACGGGACTCATTTAAACATATTTTGCAAAGCCATTAGCATATCTTCACACAGGGTATCTCAGGTGTGTTCCTTTTCCAACACAGCCATGTCTCGCTAATTTATTAGGAGGGATAAATATACAATGGCAGACTACTAAATTGAAAGTCTCTCTGCCTCTCTGGGGCCTATTCTATAATCTATTTTATTTATAAAATGTGTTACCAGGAAGTAATACATTGAGAGTTACCTTTCGTTTTCAAGTATGTCCTGGGCTTAGAGTTAAGATGACAAATAATACATGGTTACAAATACAGTTACATAAGTGAAAAGGGTATACACATTATATACAAGACATTGCATGCACAGTTAGAGATAATATATATAATAGGCGTACTGGTATGTAACAGTTACAGACAGATTAAAATGTGAGACAGCTTTAGTTTTGAAAGAACTTAGACTGGTGTTGGCTTTGAGAGTCTCTGGTAGATTGTTCCAGTTTTGGGGTGCACGGTAAGGGAAGGAGGAGCTGCCGGATATTTTGCTGAACCTTGGGACCATGAACAGTCTTTTGGAGTCAGATCTCAGATGATGTGGTAGGGGTGAGGAGCTTGTTCAGATAAATGGATAGTTTGCCCAGAAAGTATTTGAAGGCAAGACAGGAAAGATGAACTTTGCGCCTAGACTCAACTGATGACCAATCTAGTTCTTTGAGCATTTTGCAGTGATGTGTGTTGTAGTTGCATTGGAGAACAAAACAGCATATTGAATTGTAGAGGGTGTCAAGTTTTCTGAGGTGGGTTTGGGGTGCCGAAGCGTATGCTATGTCCCTATAGTCAATAATTGGCATTAGCATCTGCTGTGCGATACGCTTTCTGACCAGCAGACATAGGGAGGATTTGTTCTTGTAAAATACACCTAGTTTGGCATAGGTTTCAATAGGTTTCAGGGTATCAATGTGCATCCCGAATGTTAAATGGAGTCAAACCATATGCCCAGGTATTTAAAACTAGTAACAGGAGTTAGGGTGGTTTTAGCATTGGTTCTGATCGGGAGCTCAGTCATTGGAAGCTTTTGAAATTTAGCCTTGGTCCCAAATGCCATTGTTACAGTCTTGTCAGTGTTTAAAAACAGTTTGTTTTGGGAAATCCAATTTTCAAGTCTCAAAAAGTCAGATTGAAGTATGTGTTCAAGGTCAGAGAGGCTATGGCTGTGTGCATATAAGATTGTGTCATCTGCATACGTGTATTGATTATTGATGAACACTGAGAAGAGTAGGGGCCCCAGAATAGAGCCTTTCGGGGCACCACATGTGATATTCAAGGGGTTGGAGTTAGAGCCTGAGATGGACACATGTTGGGATCTATCTGATAGGTAGGACTGAAACCAGTTTAAAGCATGCTTCCCTATTCTAGGGCTCTGGAGTTTGTTAAGCAGGATAACATGATCAACAGTATCAAAAGCCTTTGCAAAATCTAGGAATATTGCACCAGTGAGTTGTCCCCGTTCCATTCCATACTGGATTTCATTGCAAACTTTTAGCAGGGTAGTTACCGTGGAGTGTTTGGGGCGAAAGCCAGATGGGAATTGGCTAGGGAAATTTGTCTTGTTATAGTAATCTCTTAATTGGGAGTGAACACATTTTTCCATGACTTTGGATAGTATTGAGAGAAGAGAGATTGGCTTGTAGTTTGAGACAGTGTTTTTGTCCCCACTTTTGAAGATTGGTTAACTACCAGTGCCATGTTTATTGTGGTTAGCGGGGGTGGGTGAAGGTGGTATTTGGCCCTTGGTGGGTGTTTAGGCCTTGTGGGGGGATTGCGGGTGGACTTAACCCTTCATTACCTTAGAGGTTAATATTGCTAATGTAATGAAATAGTTAACCCCTCCCGCTACAACCCAGTAGGCCTAAACATCCATCCTTGGGGCTACTACCTCTTTCCCCCAATCCCTGTACCCACAATAAAAAAATACACACAACAACCCTACTACCCACCTCCTCAGGAAAAGGAAATGAAAGAAATCAGCTGAATGGCTGCAACGTCTTCCGACACTGGAAGGTATCTTATAGCGTAGCACCGCTTAGTAAATATGGGCCACAATGCTACTGTAGAGGTCAGGTCCCACATCTTACCACAAATATTCTGGGGGAAAATATTTTTTGCTCTTAATTGACTGAATTTGCTCTGACAGTCCAAATTCAATGACTTCTCCATATTTTTGCAACACCACAGCAAAGGGGTCTGTAGCAAGGCAATTGTGGCCCCAAATCAGGTCATTTTCATCCTGCCCCTATGTATCAAAGCAGTTTCTCCAATTTTGCACAGTATGTCCTAGCTTGAGAGTTGGGGAGAGTCAGTAGGAGGGTTGGGGAGGAGTTACAGTATGTACATATATTGAGAATGGGTGTATCATATTCTACATCTCTGTGCACCACTCTTTTTCCATTGTATTTCCTCCCACGATCTGCCATATCTGAAGTGGTGCATCAGATACAAGAAACTGTTCTTACAGACAGTTTGAGGCAACCCTGTTCCAACAAAAGCAGCCGTGCGACAAACCAAACTTTTCTCTACGTTGATATATAGATCCCAAAGATTGAAAGCACCAAAATCTATCATCAGAAATGTTCATCTTTTCGGATATTTTTTTGTTTTCTCCACTTGTAATGTATCCAGACATTGAATATGGGATTAACAATTTTAAATAATAAATCTAACTTACAACATAATTTAATTTGGATGTCTTTTTTTTTTTGTTTTGTCTCATGGGTGTGTTCATCAGATCAATTTCACACACTTTAAAAAAAAATAGGGAAAATATGTCCCTTTGTGCCATAACTAGCTTGAAATTAGAATCAGTATGGTTTACAAACTAAAAGCTTGTAATCATGTTTTGTTTACCTACAAATTACTATTAATCAGTATCTGGTTTCTAGATTTCCTTATGTTAACAATGTGGTAGACAGGGCCATACTCACCAACATTTTACAACTCCCCAGAGTATTAAGTTACATGCTGTATAATGTGCATGATCACATTCAGCTTAAGAAACCTATTGCACATATGCGTACACCTCAGTTTTGAAGCACTGTGTGCTGCCTGCAATGATGTCATGACAAATCAATTTGGCATGACTACTTGGGATCCCTGCCATTGCATTATCTGCTTTCAGAATGCCCAGAGACATCCCTATGCAGCTGTGTTCCATCTCTTTAATGTGTAGTTCACTGCAAGGGTGTAGCTAAACTGTTAATATTGTGTCATTCCATGTAGGGAGTGGAGCTCAACAAACCTGGCACTGCGACCCTGCTCAAAAATAGATGGCATAATAATAATGCAGTTCAATATAGGCAAGCATCAGTTCAATAAAGCATGCAGTAGACTTGTGGGCTGCATTGTAATCTGTTATCCCTACTAAACCCTGACATATGGCTGATGGCTCAGCGCTGTCTGTTACAAAGTTACCCAATCTTTTAGAAAATATCTGTATATTTTTTGGATTATTGTGAAGTGCACAGATACATTTGTATTAAGTACAATAAGTAATTATATGTATGTACGTCATTATTCTAATAGCTCCACTATTAATCCAAACGAGTCTATCAACCGTAATCGTATTATTATATAAAATCCCTTTACACTGCTGAATGGACAAACTACTCCTCAGATATTTGATGTTTCTGTCCCTCAACTTCCCAAATCTGAGGCAACTGTGAATCGCACTACACTGTGTTCTTCTTCAGCAATAGGAACATTAAGGGAAATGTAGACAACTGAAGCAACCCTTGACATAATTTTTAACCATTCCCTGCGAGGGGCATACTGTGTGTATTCTACTGCACTTGGCTGTAAGACTGTGAGATGTTCATTTACTAAGTGTGATAGGCAGTGTCAATGATTAACTGCCATTCAAGTGAATGTGAGTAATAGTTAGTGCACTTTAGGCAATCCTGCTCTTGTCACAGTAATTTATGGTATAAAGTGCTGTTGTTAACTGGGAGATAGTTGTACTCTGCAACGTGTAGTAACTGTTTGTTTTTTTGGTTACCTAAATATAGCTGTGCTCCTCCTCAGTGCATTATTTCTGCAGAATGATAGATGTGTGTGCTTGCTAACAAAGCAAGACAAAACAGCAGTGCACTGCTATATTCAGAGCGATGAGCGATATACAGTATGTGTATACTTGCTACTGTAAGCGAATACGCACGTAGTTACTGTAGCAGTGGAGTGGTCTCCAAATATAGTATATTACAGTGTATACTATATGAGAACATTTCTAGTTCACCTCCCTGCCCTTTCTCCTTCCATTCTTCCCCTTCTTGTCACATCAGCAATACATTCTGTTTATGGGGAGAAAGAAACTGGTTAACAGTAGAGATGGGGGAAATTTCTTCTGCTGATTCGGATCACTGACAATCCACATGGTGGATTAATAATCCATAGTTGGAATTTTAACAATCCGGAAACAGATTGTGGGATCCATGTGTAGATTTTGTACAATCTGGCAGCGGATGGAATTATTAAAAATCCGTCCGGATGCAACAGATTTTACAGCGTTGAACAGATTTTGACAGTTCCGCCAATCCCTATTTAAGAGCATTAAATCTAGACAGGATATTTACAAATACGTTTTCATATTTAATCTATTATTTAAAGTAAAATAAGGTGAGACTTTTAATCTAGTTGTTTATAGAAAAATATTTGTGAATTTCGAACATATACAATATGTATGGCACATTCTTATCTGTTGAGACGTGTGACATGCATTTATAATTTACTTAGCTATAGTTCTTATTTAGAAGAATGTTCACAATTGTTTGATTGTTACTAGTGAAGAGTAAAACCACTAATACACCAAGATGATACAATTACAAACCATTTTAAAATTGTGCAACTTCACAGCTGATAAAAAGCAATGTTCTGGCTTCTCTTCTGTTGCTACAACTGATGCTTGAAGTCATTCGGCAGCTTTCATTAGACAGGGTAAATCCTCTATTAAATGGAATGCCAAACCTTTGGAACAATACACACTTCTGGCTGATACCAATCATTCACTCTCTACAAGTTCTAATGCACATCTTTCTTTGGTAGCTTTGATCTACCCTGGAGCCCAAATCAAAGAGGACAGTGTCATTTGACTTCAATGATAAACATGGACATACATATTTCAGATGCCAAACAGTAAGTAGCAGAACATGGCATAAAGGTTGCTATGCATTGCCTAGCAATATAACACATACAGAGAACTAGGATAGAAATACCATCTATGGAAGTCATGGAGCAAGTGCCCATGTCACGATGCCCAAAATGAAATTCGATTTAATATGGCATTTGTGGCAGTAAATGGGCTATATTGGAACATTGGCCTGATTATTACAAAATGAGAACATTGGTCAAATCCCTTCAATGCTGATATTATGATAAAAGCTGTCATAAAGCACCATCAAACTTGATATATCTTAATAGTCTCTTTTCTCATATCTCCTTTATGTGAAATAATGCTTGCTTGCAGTAAATGTACAGTATATTGATAGAATGCCTGATCACAACCACAGATTTACATATTTGTAGGTAACCCTGGATAGGAATAAACAAGCTTCCTGATTTCAGGAATTCTCTTTAGCCTAGGTATTTATTTTATCTGAGCCAATTGACCAAGCCAATTGAATCACAGGTGGATTGGAGGCTCATGGGTAGGAACTAGAACACTTTCTAAGGATCTAGCCAGAAGTATGTTAAATAGTGATTCTTATTAATAGAGAGGGTAAGGCAAGCTAATGATCTACACTTCTGCAAGAAGAGTCTTTTTACTCTGCTTGCTCTGTGCTGGAAAGGACACAGAGGTGACTTTACTTCTTGTTACAGCCCTGCCTTTTTTCCCTATGTCCTTACTGCAGCTTAGGAAAACTGTCTGCTGTGTGCTGTTTATATATTAGTTGCTGTGCTGTCAATGGCTGGAAGGCTTTTTGTGTACTATAAGGTCTCATACTGACATCTAAAAAGAGGGAGCAGACTTTATCAACAATTCTGATTTGTTTAATTTGAGGCTAATGTCAAGTCTCCCATTACCTTGATACAAGCAGACTTTGGTGTTTTTATAGCATTCCTTTATAGTTTATTATAATATAACTATGTTATTACACGTCATATATATATATATATATATATATATATATATATATATATATATATAAATAAACAGATGGCACACACATATGTGGTAAGAAGGTGCTTGTCCCATACAGGTAAAGTATAGATAGGTTCCTTACCGAGTAGATCCAGGATCCCAAGATCACGAGGCAAGAAGGAGAAAGCACACTCAAAGGTACAAAAAGCAGCGTGTACATATGTATATGTTTGCGGTTAGGTGGAGACACGCATAACATGATGTAGCAGACAACTATGGCAGGGGCTACTATGGCAGTGTAACGGTTAAGGGCCCTTGAGGGTTAATTGTGTTGGCTCATACAGAGTAACTTCTGTCTCTCATCAAATGATACAGGACGACTTGGCAGAAAATAAGCCACACCCAATTTATGTCTGGTGATAGTGGGGTCACCCCACTAGGGTATATATACTCAGCTAGATGATTCTGGAACTTAGGTTCCTCTGGAGTAGCAGTTGGAGAGGGCCTCGCTGTATGTTATGTAAATATCTTTAGGTTTATAGTTATGCATAGTAAGGATGTCCTGCCACCTTTATTGTTTTTAGTTAAGGAACGTGCTCTTTACAGATAGAACCCATAGTGATGAACAAAGATTGTTGTCTGACCAGAAGAGGGCAGGCAAGTGCTCAGCAGGGATGTCTTCAAGTAGAAACTCCAGATCATAGTTGGATCTGGACCACAGGAGGGTCCCTAGTGAAGCCCTAATCCAATAGATATGGACGAGATAGGCGGTGCACAGAGTGATGGGATTTTGATCCCTGCTGAACATAGGGTGTACTGCCACAGACAGGTCCGCAGTAAACGTCCGATCTGATAAGTATAGAGGAAGAATGCCATCCACAGTAAAGGGATACTGATCCCCGAGAATAAAGTGTGTCCCCAACCTGGGTCCACCATGTATAGAGCATTGAGGAAGATATACAAGAGATTTTCAATCTAACATTACTAATGGATATAAGTATAAGTTCCTCCCCAGTGTATGAGTGTGAGCTAGCAAAGGGATGAATCCTAAAGAAACCTAAGTACTGTAGGTCCCTACAGTAGGAGCTACCAAGGGAAGAAGCACAGATTATCTATATTGTTTGACACCAGTTTATGTCTATTGTTTGTGGAGCATTATCAACAGATGGGAATAAAGTTCTTTGTTTGTACTATAAAAGTTCCTGGTACCCATCATTATTCTATCTGCATATGCACACCCAGCCTGCAAGGATCCAGAACCCTGAAAAGGTATGAGAGACTGAGCACAGCCAAGTATATAGTCTATCTGATGTAAACTCCTTAAGAGCCAGACAAGGAGAGTTACATATCGTCGTTGTAGAGGTAAAACTCATTAAGTGCATCTTTGGCAAAAACTGAGTAAATGAAGTTCCTGACTCGGAGTTTCTTGATATTTCTTTTGAAAAAGTTATTAAGTGCCCATTTAGTCATAGTTCATTTATCAAAACATAAAACTCATTAAGTATGTGTAACCCTCCCAGCCCGGCTTCTAGGGAGATTATATTGGTGTGTTATACTCCACATGTGTTACCTTGATTCAGGGGCTGGATTCAGGTGGCTGGGCGATGAGGTAGCAAGGTTGTAGAATAATGGGCACCAGGAGCTTTTGTAATACAACTATCTTTTATTTGTGTCCCCAAGCACAGGGACCACTCATACACATTTTGACAACGTTGCACTGTATTTTATAACTGGCATACATGAATATGGTGTTTCCATTAGTGCCCACTCTTAACATTCGAATGGAGGTACATTTACTTAGTTGTTCTACGTAGGTGTAGGACCCAGCCTCCCTTGTTACATTGTGATATTCAGGAGTCCGGTGGGTCCTTCTTACATGACCCAATACCTTTGGCCTGTTTGGAACTGCCACTTCCATTCAGGCTCATAAGGAATATTAGTGCAAATCCGTGGTTAGAGCAGATCCGCCTAGACCCGGGAGTCCTCTTTCCTGAAGCCCTCTGTGGCATGCCATATTCCCTTTCCTGTAATATTCAGCACTCCATTCTGTCTTGTGGGGATCCTTACTTAAAGGGTACTGTCCCTATCTACACCATTATAAACATGGGGGTCTGGTCAGGGCTATTGCTTTATACACATTACGTATCTACTCTCCTTGAGGTTCCTCTCCTCTTGTCCTTCAGTAACTTAACCTTCTCGAACTTTCCCCTCCCTTTATATACTCTCTGTGATGTCATGATCCCATGACAACACTGGAAGGGGGGGAAGGCGATTAAAAAGAACATTTAATCACATTTTTCTCAGTACTCAAACAATGTAATTAATTACTTTTACCTCTACAACAATGATATATATATATAATAACTTACTATCTCTCTCGCTAAGAACCACTATTTGTTATTGAACTTCAATTTGGCAATACTGATACACAACCGTCTTTAATATGACTCAGAAGTACAGTTTTTTTTATAACCTAAATGCTGTGTGTGTCTTACAGGTACAATGGAAAATGTGCATAGTTTTATCTAATGTGGTTCAGGTCCAGTGAGTCTTCCAGCATTAACAGCAACAGCAGCTTTGTCTGATCAAAGGCTTACTACATGTGAAACCTATTAGGTGGAACGGTGTCATCTTTCATTCTTTGTAGACAAAAATGAACACTTCTAAATGATTGACCATTCTCCATTTCAAATTAATTTATAGCAAACTCCCATCTGATGTACAGTAGTCCTCACTGATTTACTTCAACGAGGAAATGTAAACGTGAGCACTGAATAAGATTTTACAATAATTTTAATGGTTTGCATCAGCTACTGTTTTTGTTCTATCTTTAAGTTAATAGTTCTAAGAACTGGGAAGAAGAAGGAAAAAAAGATACACAGGCATGCACAATTTGCTAAATTCCATTATAGAATGTGTATAGTTTAACTTCTCATAATGATAAAATTAACTCACAAGTTGATACATCTGGGGCAAACTTGATGTATTAACACAGGATGTTTTTCATAGTGTGAATTTAAGGGTGAAAATGGCGTTCTTTGCTTTGAAATATAGTCTCCCATAGATGGTGATTGAAAAGTGGTCAGACATCAAAGAGGGAATTGCTAAGGGAAAGCTGGCACGTGTTATAAAAGTTGTGCGTATCTCTAGAGCATGTAGATTATACTGGAAGCCAGAATAAGCATTCAGAGTATGAATTCTCAGAGAAAGGAGTTTAAAAGGAAGAAGAGCTCAAGTCTTAATATGGAGCTTTATGGAACAGTTGTTCAGGTACCTGCCAGCAAAGAAGTCACTGATGAAACAGTGAGGAAAACTGTGACAGGGTTGTAATAATGAATATGTTAGTGTGGAGAGTTAATGACCCCTCGTATCAGCAGCAAAAAGGTCCAAAATTAGAGAAAAAAAAAACTACATGATTCCTCTGTTTGTGAGTCATTGGCAACTCTAGTGATGGCAGTCGTATAGTGATGCCAGTCTTAAAGCATGGCAGTCTTATAGCGATGGCAGTCTTATTTATTTATCTATTTATTTATAAAATGTTTTATCAGGAATTAATACATTGAGAGTTACCTCTCGTTTTCAAGAATCTCCTGGGCATATAGCGATGGCAGTCTTATAGCAATGCCAGTCTTATAGTGATACCAGTTTTATAATGATACCAGTCTTATAGTGATACCAGGTTTATAGTGATACCAGTCTTATAGTGATGCCAGTCTTATAGGGATGGAAGTTTTATAGTGATGGCAGTCTTATAGAGTGGTTTAGTTGGAATTAGATTGAAGGCGGCTTAGAAGGAATGGATTGAATTCAAAATGAAAGTAGTGGTGGTAGACTGCATTTAATTAGATTGGGTGATGACAAATTCACGGAGGTGAGTTTAGAGTGTACAGATGAAAGGAGAAAGTATGGCATTGAAAATATTTGTGAACCACTATTAGTTTGCATTGCAATTGAAACAAAAAAATATGTTTATGAAAGCTTGTTGAATTATATTCTTAAAATGTTTTACAATGTTTTCAAAGAATTAGAGTACGACCATGTTTAAAGAACTTTGCAAAACACCCAAACCTTGACATGAAAGCAATTTTGATGTGGTTTTGGACACTTTCGAAAAAGAATTTGGTCACTGTGAATGATAAAAATGTTCTCAGTTCACTTTAGTCACCCATTTGTAGAATAAGATATTGTCGACAATAATCATCATTATATTTTTAGTGAAGGATAAAGCTTGGACTGTGATAGAATATGATGAAAAATGGGTGGATCAAGTAGGGAGATGCCGACGAATGATAAGAAAAATGTAAAGAAAACTCTTGTTTTTCTAATAAGACTGGAGTGCTGTAGGTGAATTGAATTGATTTGCAGTTCTGAGGAAAGGCGTTTTCCAATGATGTTCTGCATTGAGGGATCACTTTGAGGCCATAGACTGTATTTGTTTCCTACTGTAGGTGTGACATTTCAGGGCAGAAATGGTGAGTGATGGAAGCTTGGCCAGGAGAAGAGATAAGCATATGGTTGCATTCCAAGGCTGATGTATTAAGGCAATAAGAATGGAGTAGTGAAGGGCCAAATGTTGAATGATACTTAGAGGGATCAGGTGGTGATTAGAAAGTATTTAGATTGAGGTTGAAAAATTAAGGGCAGTCAATTTAAGAAAATAGTCAAGGTGAAATGAGTGACTTTTGCATATTTATATTTATGTAGAAAGGGGTATAAACGTCCATCTTACAACCCACTTGAATGTTGAGGTTGTATGATATGTTTAAGCTTTTTGTCATACCCCCACATAGTAAATATAGGCTTTTCTGTTTCTGAGGGGAGAAGTTACAATATATTATTTATTCAAGCATGCTTAGTATACAGTTGTAACATTGAATGCAGTTATAAAGGAGGCCAACTTTACTTTTTTTTTGTAGATACATGTTTTTTAAAAGCTACTTGAGATTTGTAGTTTAACAAACACTTTACAGATTTTGAAGCATACAGATAAGAGATTTGGCTTCCTGAGAGCTAGAGATCTTGAGATCTTAGTATGCTCAATACTGTAACTAAAGCTGTGTGACTATTGAATGGTAGAAGACATGTGTTTAATTCTCTGCTTCCTTAGCCTATTTCTGCTGATTTTAGTTATTGCACAGATTGGTATATGCAGTACTACTGTTGATTGGAAGAATATTTTTTTCCTGTGTATGTTTGAAATAACTTTTTCTTTCAACAAAAGCAGGCACTTGCTGGATTTAAACCATTGCATATGAAAACATTCCTTGTGTCCTGGTTAGTTGACAACAATGCTTTTCTTTCTCAAGGACAAGGTTAAAAAATTATAATTCGGGACTCCATACTTTATATTCAACAAACCAAAGCTTGGTGCTATCATCAAATACTTTTAACTTCAAGTACTTATCCTGTGCTGTGAAACACAAATTTATTTTAGTGCAATTAAGTGATTGTTTAACTTCCTGCAGGTGACAAATGGCAAACAGATAAGGAATAAAATTAATGCATTGTGATAAAACCTATTGTTATGGGGTTCAATGCAGATGTTTTATTCATGCTGTTTTTGAATTTCCTGCACTTAAGCAATTCTTTATGTAGTTAAACTGAGTAGCATGAAAGAAAGTTAACAGATGTGTGCATAAATCAAATATGGAGATGTAGAAACAATGCATAAAGTTTCTGTTATGGAATTTGTTGGGGAACATATGCGCTAGTAGCAAAATTGTAATGTAATGTCTGGAGCTGAGTTAGATGATAAATTACTACTTCTCTTCAAGTTAAGTACAAAATGATGTTTCTGTTGTCCATGCTATTTATTTTCAAATATATTGTTTCTAAATAGGTAAATGATTAAATATGCAAGATTAAACCCCATACAAATAAATTGAGCATTGCCAAATTAGCATAAATATCATGTTTTGACATATGTAGCAATTCCTTGACCATTACATGTCCAGCATTTAACATATGCCTGTTCCAGTTCAATGTATACCTCTTTGTTTCTAATTGTATTTCTGTTCAGATTGTAGCCAGGGTCCCGGCGATCCCCCTGACTCCCGGTTCTCATCCCCCTTACCTCCAGCTTTGCTGGTGCGCTGCGGAGGTGAACGCGTAACCGGCAGGGCGCCGCCATGTTTGGTGTATCTGCGCATGCGCGGAGTGTCGCGCGTGTGAAGAAGGTGTTCGGCGGCCATGCTGGGGTTGGCGCGAGGTTCGAGCATGCGCAGTCAGTGTGTGGAGTCCCGGCGGCCATTACAGATTGTGCAGGAGCAGATGGTGCTAGCGGCGGCATTACAGCTTTGCACATGCGCAGTGGAGATTGCGCACGCGGCCCCCATAGCAAGGAGCTCTCCAAGGGACTACAACTCCCAGCAGCCCCAGGGGCTGGAGCACAGGAGACTCATTACAGCCAATAGGGCTGAGAGATTCTTCTGCCAGAATAGATACATTGTTGTGTGGTGTGTGTGAGGAGTTGAAGCTGGGAGTGAGACAGGGGAGGTTGTGTGTGCATGGGTCAGGGACCCAGTGCACTAGGCCCGTAATCCCCTAGGTCCCACCTAGGCCCCAATCATTAAAAGGTTGGATCTGTTACAGGGACATGCCCTAGATAGGGAACGGATCCACTCAGCAGTCAGGTGTATTCTAATATAGTCAGGGACACAGCTGTGAGCACGTGGCCTGACACGTTTGGGAACAGACCTCTTCAGGAAAGAGACTGTCTTCATGATGGGAGCGTCCGGCGACACCATTCCACGCGGTGGCGGATTCATCGCGGGATCGGCGGATCCTTTGCGAAGTGATCAGTGGGCCCAGGTGCTGGCGCACAGGGCAGGTATCGTAGCTAAGTGCACCAACAAAATACATACACATTGTGGGCAGCACTGCCTCACATACCAGGGAGGTTGGGTGTGTGACTTTGGGGGTGCTTTGGACACGGTGTGGGATACATTGTGTGGGGTTATAGCCCTGCGAGGTGTGGCTAGTTGTTCCTTACGTTGGTAGAGTGATAAGGTATTACCATAGAGTTATGTCATTACATTAGAGCGTTAAGAGATCTGTTATGTTCCAGTAAAGCCCTTTTCTATTTTACCAAGCTGTGTGGTTCATTGTAAGAGTGTCCTGTGAGGGGCTGCTCCCACTCTGCTTGGATCTCTCACAGGTGGAGGCGCTGTACCATCTAGTAGTAAGTGGTAAGGGTAATTCACCCCAGGCTCCCAGCGGAGAAGGCTTAGGCTCCTGCGAGCCAAACAGGTAAAAGGGCAGCACCGGTAGCTAATAACAGTCACCAGCCCCCGATCTCACTCAGGGGTAGGGGAAACAGGGCTACATTTGGAGGCGCTGCTGAGATCCAGACTTGGGGTGCTTGAATTCAGTTCAATTATGTCGCTCACGCTATCATCACCATCACGCCAAGAGGCTTACAAACGAGCGCTGGAGATACAAGTATCGCCTCTTCACACGCTGGTTGTGGGGCAGGTTCCTGCTAACACCCCCTCCCATTATATCTACTTGATCCTGAGTCAGTATCCATGATTAAGGGGTGCAGTAAAGATTCTAGGCCGCCGCATTGACACAGACGGACTATGGTGCTCCGTGTTAGTGAGTGTAGGACACGAGGTACCCGAACGAGAAGGTCCATCCACCCTAATCGAATATGCTGAGCCCATTCCGTGAAGTCCCATTATTTACCCTGAGTTAGCAGTTTCTTCATACACAAGGAGTCATAGTGGAGTTAAAGGGACTGTGATCAAAATGGAGACTCCCTCACCCGGGAAGGCTAACAGTGAGTCACACCTAAAATTGCATCTCCCGCCAAGTCTGGTTGGCGCACGTGCTGCCTGCAAACAGGCGGCACGAAAATTGATTACCAAAATCTGTTCGGGTCTGGTGCGAAAACCAGAGCCCCGCACCGCTTTGAGTGGCTCAGCGCAAAGTCAGAACCACCCTTGAAATAAGGTGCTCCTCCTCTGGAGTCCACCAGAGGGAGCAAGCACCGTGAGTCTCAATCAGTAATTGCTGTCTCCACTCAGGAAAGTACAGGATGCAGTGAACCACATCCTCAGTTGTATGGTGTTTGGCCGGCAGAGGGACTGTATGTAACATTTCTTTTGTGCCCGTGCTTACAGAAAGACTTTAATCTCTCGGGTGGTATGGACTTTGACCCTATCAGCGACAATGAGGAGTTCAAGTAGAGAAAGTGGAAGAAAAAAGGTACGTCAGATGCCTATGCCCCAAGTGTGATTTTCCAGATGGCTAATTGAGCTGGGGACCCCAGTGTGCCTGCTGCGGAGCACAGTTCCTTAAACCAGTGCTGCTGTGTGCTACGGAACCAGCAGAGAAAGATACGGCTAACCAACCCACCTCAACTACGGAGATTCCGGAGGGCCCGTGCGCCCTAACCGCAGCTCCAGATTCAGTTCCAATGCCGGAACCACAGATGACAGAACCGAAGAAGGGTGAGTTGACTGCCCCAGGGGTGTCGGATGTGAGTTCACAGGTGACCACGAAGCACGGTGCCTCCTTAAGCATGGTCACTAGGGCGATTGGTTCATCTCGTCATCGCGTCCTGGTGGAGGTGTCCCCCCTAGAAGATCTCTGCAGACCAGAGAGCAGAGTTGACCCCGTCAAGGTGTCCAGTGAAGTGGAAGCGGTACCTGACAGCGTTCCAGATGACCTGACAACCGTTAGCAACCAGCGGAGCGGTGAGGCACCAACCATTCACTCCCTGCAGGCCATGGAGGTGTCCAGTAAAGAGGACCTGCTCAGCGGTTACTTCATCGCGAAGAATCCCCAAGCCCTGCAGTCTCAACATATGGACCTGCACGTTGATCTCGTGATGTCTCCAGTAGACGTCACCTCTGAAGCAATTCATGGAGCAAACCAGGACTGTGCTTTGACAGCTCGGGTAATCATTGCCTCCTTCATGCGCAACATGGAGGACTCTATTCTACATGAGGTGGACCGAGGGAAAGGTCAAGACCTCCTGGCCTACCGCATCCATGCCGCAGATGGCCGTGTAAAGGTCTGGCCAAGAGATGCTGTGCTGTTCCTTCCACCAAGAGGAGGAAGTAGTATAGAAACAGAGACTGTAGTACCCGACCATGAGTTTGCGGAGACTACCGAAAGAGAGCAAAGGAGAGGGAAATAACCATGGAAATTATGCTATGTTAGTTAACTCATGTTTAACTGTGGCGTTATACTCATTCCAGACTCTGTAAAAGTCCTATTGCAGGGTCTGGATGTGAGTAGGAGAAAATTTAGGTATGTTAGCTAACTTAACTTAACTCCCTGCATTAAATCGACTTTAGTGGATATGCGATGTTAGGGTACTGCCTCAATTGCATATCATTTGCAAGTCATTATCACTAATGTCCGTTCTAGTTAAAGCAATGCTGTTAACAGAAGAAAATATAACTTAACGGAATGTTAGGGAAGATGGGTGGTTAGGCCTCCTGGGTGGGTAGCGGGGGAGGATGGGTTAACCCCTTAATTACTAAAGCGGTTATTAATCGATAAGGTGATTAAGGGGTTAGGGGCCATTAGATTGTATTTTTTTCTTGTACTCTTGCTGCCAACAGAGGACATGGACCTGGAGTATGGTGATGAGGATGCTCTTCATGGTGGCAGGGGTAAGTATAAGTTGTATTTACTTTACTTATGCTGGCTGGATAATTTTTTATTTTGAATGGGCAAATTAGCTATTATCCATATCAGGATAATAGTAATTGTGCCCATTACTGTACTGTATGTGTTGGGGGGGGGGTTGTTGGGGGTAGAGGAGGTGGGTAGTATTGTTGTTGTGTTTATTTTTGTTCATTGGGGTAGAGGGATTCGGTGAAGGGGGTAGTAGCCCCAATGTTGGGTGTTTATGCCTTTCAGGGGGTAGTGGGACTGGTTAACCCTTTCATTATCATATAGGTTCCCACTGCTATGGAAGTGAATGGGCTAACTCCTCCTGTAACCTTCCCGCCAGGCCTAACCACCCACCCTGGGGCTACTGCCCCCTTCATCAACCCCTCTGCCCCAATAAACAGGCTATTGCAGTTGAACCCCTTCATTGCATTAGCGGCTAGCTGCTAAGATAATGAAGCTGTTTTAATAACAATTTTAATACAAGTGTACGTGAGCAGGGGGTCTCCCGAGCAGAACCGCGTTTATTTCAGGTCTGGGGACCCCTTCTTCCCAAGATACAGGCCCTGTTATCACATGACCAGGACATTTAAATGCATAGGATATACCGGCACCCCATAACGAGGCATGTATCTCAGGAAGCAGGGGCTCCCCGGCCCTGAAATCAACGTGATTCTGCTCCGGAGACCCCCCGCTCACATATACTTGTATTAAAATTGTTATTAATACCCTGCGATCGCTGGCGAGATATGCGCAGGGAGAGGTGTCTCTCTCTGTGCAGCTCTCTATGCAGCTGGACCGCCCATATCGCTGCAGATCCGCTTGCGAGAACTTTTGAGAGAGGCGAATATCACATCGCTGCTCCTTGCCTGTTTTGGGCATTTAGCTATGGCCGGTCTTCAGAGTCTTTCTGATACAGTGATATCTACACTGACAAAACTGGCGGCGTAACAGGCCCAGCGAGACATTTTATGAAGGCTACTAGAATAGGCCCCAATGTGTTATCTACATACACAATGTTATATTTTATGTTTTACCCTTAATTGATAAGAAATAACATACAGTATGAAGTTGAATCTTTGCACACAAGTGAAATTTAGCAAATACAAAGACTGTTGTTCAAATAAAATATTCTGGTTTCTGTTACATTGCACAGTATATTAGAAGCTATGCTAATAAAACATAGGAGGCCACAATACAGGACATTCGGCGGCTTCAGAAATCATAACCAATTTAATATAATACATGTTAGATAAGGTATTTGTATGTAACAGTGTTTCCCCCACCCTCTGGGAGATTCTGCCATTACCAGGTGTTTGGTGCATGTTACCTGTAGGCTCACAGAATTGCTGAGTTGTCCGCCAATGTTCATGGGGACCCAGGACATGCTTCTGGGGTACATACCCGACATTAATCTCTAGTGTTACAGCACCTCCATCTGCTGCAGGCTCCAGATGTATGGAGGTGATCTCCTACGGTAGAACAGAATCCCCTCTCCTTCCCCGAAAAGATTACACACCAGGCAGGAGGTATGAATAACTGGAACGTTTATTCTGTTCAGCCACACAATCACAGCAGGCGTCTGCTCAATACAGTCTCTGGCTTGTTATCCAGCCTTAGGATGGTACCTGGACCTATACTACGGGTCAAGGGCCCCCACAGCAGTCCTTGCTCTTCCCTAACCCTCTAATAGGGTCAGGGGAAAAATACACACTCACTCTCCCCCAAAGGAAAGAGTAACAGGGAAGGCCAATATGCAGGCAACCTGTGTGTGACCTGCCTCTCTCAAGTGGGGAGAGGCACTGACTAAATTTGGATTGCAACTCCCATACGTACAGTAGGCGGAGTACACCAGGTCTGACCCATGATTGGGTAGAACCCAGGCCTAGTTCCACCTCCTCCCTTGTCACACAATGGTACTGCAGTGAGTGGGGGAAAACCCATGATGGATACCAGCAGGCCTGTTCTTACCAGGACTTACTGCTAGGGAGGGTAGACTGGTAGCCAAAAAACAGTCCTGGCTACATGTGTTATTTGTATTATTTGTTATTTATATGAGTGTCATATGTATTACTGCTGTGAAGCGCGATGTACATTAATGGCGCTATATAAATAAAGATATACATACATACGTTAGCATATTTACCAGGTATATTAGGTGTTTTCCTTTTTTGTGCACAGGTGTCTCTCTAAATGTTGTATAAAGGTGTATTTTGGGAGGTATATAAGTCACTTGGTACTGTAGCAAAGGAGGTTCATAATTTGATAATGTCGCATTTATAGCACGTTAACGAACTTGTTGATCTGGGCCTATAATGGAAAAACTTAAATTCTCTAAACATTCTTACTTTACAGGACATCACATTAAACCTATAATCATAGGTGAATGAAAGGAATCTCACACACTCCTTAATCATGCAAAATAATTATTATCGCTCCATTTTTTACGCTAAGCATGCATATGCATACAGTACATCAAAATCATAACAATTAACAAACCATGATTAGTATTTTCCTCTTGGCTTAATTGAGTTGGCAAATAGAGACATGTCCTGTGTCTCAGGTTGGCAAAGGGTGGTCTTGATGTAGCAGTCTCTTCAGCTGGTTTGGCCTAACAGTTCTTAGAGGAGGTCAGAGGATGTGGCTGGTTGACGCTGTGTCCTTGTTTCTATCAGGCAATCACCAATCCTATGACAGATAGATGTTGATTAGAAATCTATCACTTACAAATTTCATCCCTGTGTTGTTTTTGCATAATATAACCAACAGCTATAAGTCAACAGTCCCATATTGTCTCCCAGCATGTCTCTGTGCAGATAGCACAGCTCTTTCTGGGTCAACTGCATGTCCATTTTGCGGACAAATTGCCTTCTGTCAGGTAATGACCTGAAAATACATCCTAGGAAGAGAACTTATCTTGAACACAGATGTTACAAGTGTTGACACTTCCTCCCTGCTGCTCAGGATCTACAGTATGTGAGACTATAGGATGGGCTCCATGACAGAAGTAGATTGCAGCTCCTCCTGTACCTTCTCCAGTCTCACCTACTCCTTGCCATTCTCTTTCTCCTCCACCTTTTCAGGAAATGCCTCAACAGTCTTCTCTAGAGCTTGTAGAGCAAGAGTCTGTTGCTCTTAGGGTCCTGTTGTTCGATAATGTTAAAGTACATTAACTGAAGATAAAAAAAAGTCACACGACAACAAGTACATTAAAGGTAGTAATACTACTATGTTACTATACTACTTTTATTCCTTACCAGCTACTGCTGGTTGTGGTAAGGTGTTGAGCCACAGATGGATGGATCTAAAGGAAGATCCTGTACATCCATCCAGATCGGTAGGTGCAAAGACTGGGCTTTACATTTATTATAAGTGCCGCATTGCCCCTACCTTCACATTGTACAACAGAATGAATTGCAATTCTGTATTTTGGAAGCATGATACATAATATATGATTATAGTTTAGAAGGATTGCAAGACAGTGCTACAAAATAAAACACAATTAACCACGTAAATAAATACTAAGAATAGGCAATTAATGATGATATACAGAAGCATCAGATATAAAAGCAGGTACTAAGACATACCTTCTTTGACATATTTCTCCATATACAGTATATCATTTTGGCATTAGTTTTGGTAGCCAAACTCTTTCACCAATACCAGAGCAGTTCTTCATTAGAAAACATTTCACTTTGGGTATCATTTGTCTTTGCTTGTAAGATCTGACAGCGCTACTGACTGCTTTCCCAGGGCCCAGGACTACTCTTGGTTCTTGAGCAAGGGGACGGGGGGTTGTAACTGGCAGCGAGCAGCAAGCTAGAGGCCTGCCTGGGTCACAAACAGCAGAAGTGGGGCTCGACTTCTTGGCAGGCCCAACTTCTGGGTTTGGCTGACCAAGCCCGCATCCACTGCTGGGCCCTGGACAGTTGTCCCGGTGCTCCACCCTGTCAGCTGCCATGACGTCGGTTGTAGGGGCTGGCTGCTCTTCAGGTGCTGCCATTATAGCAACTTGAATTTTTCTGAACTGCTGCATTAGTCACTGTAGAAAGGTGTAACTAATTATGCCTGTAAGCTTAAGGCTTTGTGCCATTTATGGCAGCAATATGGCTGTGACATTCAGGAAAATGCCTTACGTAGGTGGTACAGACAAGGTGCATCTAGAAGGCACCTTCCAGCTATTCTAATGCAGTTCCAGAAGACAGGTATGAATTCAGTAAATCAGAATTGGAGTACTTTGCCATAAGACGTCTTCCGATTTGATCTGGACAGTTGGCTACTAAATCTCCCACAATATGTTTGGTCGGAAAATGTTCTGGTTGTCATTGTAAGATTTATCCAAAAGGTAACACTATAACTTAGTTGTTAGCAACCATAAAACTGTTCCCTGCTATTGAAAATTTTTTTTAAATCTATCTCCCAAGTATGATCTTATCCTGCTGTCCCATGATGCTGTGCTCTTTAGTCCCGCGTGCAAGGTAAATCGGAAAAAACCTTGAGCCCTTCAATGTAGGGTAAACACTTATCTGAAATGCAAAACATACACAATTTCCCATATAATGCAGCTACCAGGACTGGAACATTTCAGATTTTAGACACTTTAGGGCCTATTCTATAAGCCTCGATAACCCACTTATCGAGGCATTTTCAGCCAAAATGCCTACTGCTATCCTGTAAGCCACGATAAGTGGGCGATAAAGGCATGAATCACCAATTTTTTCAGCCGTCCGAAACAAATCGCCGGGTGAGCGGCGATAAGCCACTTATCCTCGTCAGCATACTCCAGGTCCATGTCCTCCGTTACCAGCAAGAGTACATGAAAAAATACAATCTAATGGCCCCTAACCCCTTAATCATCTTATCAATTAATAACCGCTATGGTAATTAAATGGTTAACCCACCCTCCTCCGGGAGGCCTAGCCACCCACCCACTATATACCCACCCACTACCCATTCATTGACACAGTGGTTCATCATACCCATACAATATGGGCATGATAAGCCAATATAGCACTCAATGGTCACCCTAATAAAAATCATTAACGCCAAAAATACACAAGAATAAAAGAAATACACAAGCACCTAAACACTGCAACAATAAAATAATTAAAATGCCTAATAGTACACATGAATAAAAATTATCTATCACCAAAACAGCAAAAGAATAAAAATTATGTTATTCCAAAACATAAGAATTACACATTAATCAAATTAAATAAACACATACCTAACCAATTGAAGAAATAAAAAAAATAGCCAACAAATCAATTCAAGAAATAAAACCACTAGCCAACAAAACAATGTAATAAATAAAACCGCTAGCCAACAAAACAGTTAATTAATTTAAAACGCTAACCAACCCTAAAATGTACTAAAAATAAGCCATCCAAATTCCAAACAATTTAATCCAAACAATAAACAGAAATAGAAAAAATAACTATCAATTGAAAACAAGCAATTGCCAAAAATGCATTGCCTGTCACTGTTTTTATCTGTACTCTAAAGGGGCACAGATTAATGCATTAGCAGTCAATGGGCAATCACAAACATAAAAATAAATAAATATAATCAAAAAACTTGAAAAAAGACATTTACATACATTCAATATTTTACTTACTTTTAGAAACATTCACCCTCCGAATGCCGGCGTATCTGCAAGCTCTCAACCCGTGGTGTCATCCCCCGCAATCCGTCTCCATCCTCCTTGAAGAACAGCATCAGGTAAATAAATCTTCTTTCTTTAATCTTCTGTCACCTTCTTCTATCTTCATCTGTCATTATTTTCTTCTTTTCTTTAATCTTCGTTCTTTTTTTTAAAGAATGTGATGTCATCTCCAAGGGAGGAACGTCACATCCTTAAAAGCACATGTCTCATATCACATGGTATTACAGCCAAGGGGATTGAAGACAATCCTATTGGTTCCTGTACCATGTGATATGTTATATTAGAATGTAGGGAAGCAAGGAGCACAGCTGAAGTAGAAATCTGCAGGGAGAGTCCTGTAGAAAAAATGAATAAGGGGCACAACTCCGTGCTAAAACTGAGGGTGGTTTATTGGATAATTGCACAGGGACAGAAACACAGCCCACACACCGACATGTTTCGTCCCACGGGACTTTATTAAGGTGTACCACATCACTATACCTCCTTACCTTTAATACACACATTTCGCGCCAAAATCGCCCAACCGAGTACACTGCGCATGCGCGCCGGCGACGCGTCGCATCTCCGTGACATCGCCTCCCCTCTGGCACTAGTCCTGGAGTCAGAGACCACGTCACTGGGATGCGTCCGTTTCCACCCTGGAACGCATGCCAGCTGTGCTCCTATTGGGCGGAGGCGGAAGAGGGATGAAAATTACATTTTTTTACATTTTTTTACACTCAACAACTTTATTAGTATAAAAAAAGACAAACATATTTTGCCCATAGCTAAACTTTGCAAACAGACACATTGCTAGTTTAGTTTAGGGTTACATTAAAAACAAATGCTAATCACATTGAATAACCTTTGATAAAATAAAAATAAAAAGAGAGAAGATATTTTAAACAGTCACAAAACTCCATTTAGACTACAATCATTTTAGAAGATTATATTCTAATCTAAGTAGATAAGTTTATACAAAAATACTATAATATGAATATTTGTATCAAGCACTAACTTTATCCATACACTTGAATTATGTAGTCAGAGTATAGACTGAATCTATGTGATTGGCTGTATCATTGGATTTTACATGGGGGAATAGAAACACTTTATCATTAAAAGAGTTGATTATTGAGAATTTTTTCAGATGTGTATATATTGATTTTCTCTTATTCCTAACCCATATATTGATGGCACAGAAGGACATAGAACAATTTTATTGTCAAAAAGTATACTTATATTCTAATATTCTAAACAATTAATAAATGAATAGTGGCATCATAAAGGACCCTCCTCCACTATAGAAAGTGGGAAAGGTCCCAATCGATATTCATACCGTGAGGCACCCTGGTTCTTAATGTGAAGATCCAGAATGCCTCACGTTGATCGAGCTTTTTGACTCTATCACCCCCTCTGGGTGACATCTGGATGGATTCAATACCTTGAAATTTAAAGTTTTTTAGTCCACCTTTGCTGCAGTTGGTGAAGTGTTTAGGGACAGGATGGTCCAAGTTCCCTTTGGAGATCAATCGGATATGCTCCATTATTCGCACTTTAAGGTTCCTAATGGTTCTTCCAACATATTGGCTGCCGCACCCGCAAGTGATGAGGTAGACAATATATGTGGATTTGCAGTTGATAAATGATCTAGTGGCATGAGATTTTCCAGTTTGACTGGATAAACATTTGTTTGATTTATTGATATAGCCACAGATTTTGCAATTCCCACAAGGGAAAGAACCATTAGGAACTGTATTACAATGTGTCGTTTGTGAGGAGAAGAGACTTGGGGTCAGGGAATTCGCAACCGTCTTGGCCTTCCTATAAACAATATTAGGACCTCCAGTAACATATTGTTTTAATGTAGGGTCCAGGGAGAGTACCGACCAATGTTTTTTAAGGATATATCTGACTTGTTCAGCTTGAGAGCTAAATGAGGTAATAAACAGGGGTGTATCATTAAATCTTAAGCCTCTTTTAGAGCGGTGGAATAGTTCTGATCTATTAGTAGATGAGACCTCCTCAATTGCCCTATTTAAATCATCTGGTTTGTAGCCCCGTTGCACAAAACGATCAAACATTTCTTTTACACGTTCATTATAGTCTTCCTCATTGGAACAATTGCGCCGTAGGCGAATGAATTGGCCCTTCGGGATACCTTTCAGGAGGGGCCCTGGATGACAGCTGTTGGCACGTAGGAAAGTATTCCGTGAATTAGATTTGCGATAAATGTCGGATTGAATAGATAAATTCATATCAATGTATAAGTATAAATCTAAATAGTGAATGTGATGGTGATTATATGTGTACGTGAAATTAAGGTTGTAAGTATTAATATTTAAAGTGTTAATAAAAGATAAAAGTGAAGTGACATCACCCTCCCAAATGAAAATGAGATCGTCGATAAAACGTTTGTAAAAGAAAATGTGCTCCCTAAATTTGTTCCCATCTCCAAACACGTGGACAGACTCCCACCACCCCATGAAGAGGTTGGCGTAACTGGGAGCGAAGCTCGTTCCCATGGCTGTACCACGTGTTTGGAGATAGTGAACCCCATCAAACAAAAAATAATTGTGCGTTAATAAAAAGTGAATAGAATCTAATAAAAATGTTGTCTGTGCTGGTGACATATCTGTGCGGGAAAGAAAATGACCAACAGCTGATAATCCATGCTCATGTGTAATCATTGTGTACAAGGACGTCACGTCCAGAGTAACCCAGATCATATTAGGTTTCCATACAATGTGATCAATATATGTCAGGAGGTCTCCACTATCAAGTATGAAAGAGGGTAGAGACTTCACAATCGGTTGTAGAAACCGGTCGACATAGCGTGAGACACCATCTCCCAAAGATCCAATACTGGATATTATAGGCCTCCCCGGAGGGTGGATCAGAGTTTTATGAATCTTCGGGAGATGGTGAAACACTGCAACAGTCGGGGTAGCATTAAATAAGAACTCTCTCTCGTTCTCATCAAGAATGAATAACATAGTCCCTTCATCAATGAGTGATTTTAATTCCCCCTGAAATCTCTTAGTGGGGTCTGTTGTTAGTGCAGCATAGGAGCAAGTATCACAGAGCTGTCTTAAAGCCTCCCTGTGATAGTCATCCCTATGCTGCACCACCACTGCTCCCCCCTTGTCCGCATTTTTAATGATCAAGTTTTTGTTCTTCTTAAGTTCATCTAGTGCAATACTTTCACCTCTAGTGAGATTATCTTTATAATGCGTATAACGCGGGGTATCAAAAGTGAAGCCCTTTTCTAGAAGCATGAGGTCCCTCTCCACTAGACTCTCAAAAGTGGATAGGTATTTCCCTTTCATAAAAGTGGGAAAAAACAGGGACCTTTTCTTGAGACCCGATGGTCTTCTCCCCAAGAAGTTATCTGGGTTGAACTCATCCACCGGATCACCCCCTAGTTCTTCCAAGTCTTGGATGGTACAGTGTTCCTTAAAGGATAAACAGGGGTTAACAGCATCCTCAACATTCAAAGTATGTGACACACTGGTATTAGAACTTCTAGCGTCATAGAACTTTTTTAAGGTGCATTTTCGAATAAATTTATGTAGATCAATTACAGTGTCAAAAATATTGAATTTACACTCTGGTGCGAACTTTAACCCTTTAGTTAAGAGAGAAAGTTCATCTGAGGAAAGTTCAACATTTGATAGATTGATGACACCATTCAAAAGTTCTTTTTCCGTTTGTGTGGTGCTCCTTTTCCCTGATTTCCTCTTCCCCCTTCTCGTCGCTTTTCGTTTTTTGACGAATAGCTCGTTGAGGGACCCTCATCATAGGCCTCTGATGACCCAGTAGGTTGTTCATAACGAGACCTTGCTCCCTGCTGGCGTTGCTCTTTAGGTCTCTCTTGATAGGGAAAATTACTTCCTTGTTGTGAAAAGAATGAAACAGAATGACTGGCATTATCTGAGTATGACAACTCAGACTCAACATTTTGAGCTTCATTAGGTGAAGAAGTTTTCTTCAAAATTGATTTTTGTGACCAGGAATTGCTTCTGGATCTACCAGGTGTAGAGAAACCGGACTGTTGGTCCCTACTCCCTCTTCTTGGCTGTACTATTCTTTCCCATGAGTAAACTTGTTTTTTCTCATAGTCCATTTTATCACGTGAGAACTTTACATCTTTCTTTCCCATTATCTCCTTCTCTGCCTCTTTAACAAACAGGGCCAGTTTTTTATCACTTTCCTTGAAGCCTTCCATTTTAGAAAATTTGGACAATTTTGTTTGCAAGGTTTTTATCTCAATTCGTACCCCTGATTTTTCCTTATTTTTGAGTGTTAAAATAAGATCAATAAGTTTGAATGAGCATTCGTTCAGAATGGTTTTCCAGTTAGTTTCAAACTCTTGACTAGGAAACCCAAACGTAGGGGACTTCTTAATCCTGAGTCCCCTAGGGATACGTTTGACTCTTGCATAGTTTTCAAGGGAGATAATGTCCCACCATAGTCTTGTATCAACAATCAATAGTTTTTCCAGCCTCAAGAAGTAATCATGCAAATCCGAAAGGTCCTCACATTCCACCTCTGCATTATCATCAAACACTCTCTGTGCTTTCTTTGTTCTTGCACCATAATCAAGGTAATTGAACACAAAGTCCGTATTATTAGAGTCCTGTAAAGTGTCCCCTGTACCATCCTCTGTCTCCATTGTGAACAATAGATTGTACTGGTATTCAAATATGTATAAAAAAAATATACTCAGCAAGTGTTAACAATATAAACCAGTGCAACAACTCAATAAAAAATTTGCATAAATTCAAGTGTATGGATAAAGTTAGTGCTTGATACAAATATTCATATTATAGTATTTTTGTATAAACTTATCTACTTGGATTAGAATATAATCTTCTAAAATGATTGTAGTCTAAATGGAGTTTTGTGACTGTTTAAAATATCTTCTCTCTTTTTATTTTTATTTTATCAAAGGTTATTCAATGTGATTAGCATTTGTTTTTAATGTAACCCTAAACTAAACTAGCAATGTGTCTGTTTGCAAAGTTTAGCTATGGGCAAAATATGTTTGTCTTTTTTTATACTAATAAAGTTGTTGAGTGTAAAAAAATGTAAAAAAATGTAATTTTCATCCCTCTTCCGCCTCCGCCCAATAGGAGCACAGCTGGCATGCGTTCCAGGGTGGAAACGGACGCATCCCAGTGACGTGGTCTCTGACTCCAGGACTAGTGCCAGAGGGGAGGCGATGTCACGGAGATGCGACGCGTCGCCGGCGCGCATGCGCAGTGTACTCGGTTGGGCGATTTTGGCGCGAAATGGGTGTATTAAAGGTAAGGAGGTATAGTGATGTGGTACACCTTGATAAAGTCCCGTGGGACGAAACATGTCGGTGTGTGGGCTGTGTTTCTGTCCCTGTGCAATTATCCAATAAACCACCCTCAGTTTTAGCACGGAGTTGTGCCCCTTATTCATTTTTTCTACAGGACTCTCCCTGCAGATTTCTACTTCAGCTGTGCTCCTTGCTTCCCTACATTCTGAATTTCCCTGATCAGGATTGCACGCAGTGGAACTTCGTCTGGATGGATTTCGTATTCCCATACACTCAATGGAAAGGTAATGGGCAGTAGCCCTCATTCTATGTTACCTTGGTCCCTATTTAGGGAAGTGTATATGGTAAGGGGGGTAAGCAGGGTAAACCATATCTGCGGTAGTCGCGCTGACTGACCGCTAGGTCCCATGTTCATGTCCCCCCTTAACCTAGTATTATATAATTGCTGGAATTATTTATGGAAGTTCCTATCTACCTATATGCTGTAATACAGTTTGTGAGTCTATACACTTGTATGAGCGTCAATCTCTACGTTTATACAGATATGTTATATTAGTTAAAAAGAATGTGACATCATCCCTTTGTAGCCCCAAGGATGGATGTTTAGGTCTACCGGGTGGTAGTGGGAGGGGTCAACCCCTTCATTAACTTAGCACTATTAACCGCTAAGGTAATTAAGGGGTTAACTCCACCCACAACCCCACCGCAAGGCCTAAACACCCACCAAGGGCCAAATACCACCTCCACCCACCCCCGCTACCCACAATAAAATGGCCACTGGTGGTTAACCCCATCATTGCCTTAACAGGTAGCCGCTAAGGTAATGAAGCTGTTTTAATCATTTTTTAATACTTGTGTACTCACGAGCAGGGGTCTCCGGAGAAGAACCGCTTTGATTTGAGGTCTGGACCCCCTGCTTCCCGAGATACAGGTCCCGTTATGGGGTGCCAGTATCTCCTATGCATTTTAGTCCCACAGTCACGTGATGCGAGACATTTAAATGCATAGAGGATACCGGCACCCCATAACTGGGCCTGTCTCTCGGTAAGAAGGGGGCCCGCAGACCTCAAATCACGTTGGTTCTGCTCCAGAGACCCCCTGTTCATCTACACTAGTATTAAAATTTATATTAAAATCTTGCGATCGCTGACGAGATATTCGCAGGTAGAATCGGCTCTCTCTGTGCAGCTTTCTCTGCAATTTGAACAATCGCCAGGTGAGCCCTTTTGAGAGAGGCGAACATGACATCGCTGGCTACTCGCCTGTTTTGGCCGCTCAAAAAATGGCGGCGTAAATGGCCCAGCGATTTGTTTTTTCTGAAGACTTGTAGAATAGACCCCTTTATTTTTTGGTGTTGAGAAACCCCTTCTTGCTTTGCAAACCAAACATTATTCTTGTGCACTGCAGCAGTGCATCTTCCAATATCTCATCATACACCCATAACACCCCTTCCTTCCTTCTAGAACAAATCCAAACAATTTATACGTTGCCCTATATATGAGGTGAAAAAACACTTGTTTTTACATATTTGGTGCTATTCAATGATCCCTTCTTGTTTTCCATATTTCACTTCCTCAATCATTGTGAATGTCAACTTTTCTTTCATCACTAATAATTCCACACATTACCTCATAGTTAAAAGCGCTACCTCTCTTTCATACAAAACTTCCCGTCCAGTGCGCACATTCCTGAAACTGTTATCACCTGTGTGGTCAAACATTTTGTTTTAAGATGATGATAGATTTCTTTCTGCCACAGTGGCAGTTTTGACTTTGGATGATACAATTTGGGGCGATTGTCTTTAAAACTATGCCTAAACTCTCTTGTACATTGTGGATTTATGTACAGTATATGGCCCGTAATATAGTGGGCACGCTTGCTCCGCCGTGCACACGCGCGGCACTTATAGTTGTCAGTGGATAGCCAACCGTCCTATACTAGGGCCATGCGCGCACACGACAGTGAGCGTGGAGCCAAGCCGATCGGGGGAAAGACTGTGAAAATAATATTTTTGCGCTGCTACCACAGAGACTGTAATGTATGTATGTGTGTGTGTGTGTATGTATGTTTATGTATATATGTATATATGTATATATGTATGTGTGTATGTATATATGTATGTGTGTATGTGTGTATATATATATATTTATCAAAGTTGCACAATGTTAATAAATAATTTATTCTCACGTCTTTTTTTATTTTTTTTATTTTAAATATTATATAATATACATACACACACACATATATACACACACAGCTTCCCCAGTGACACACAAACACACAGACACACAGACCACTTCAAAGTGACACACACAGTTACCCAGTGACACACATACACACACACACTGACAGCTTCCAAGTGACACACACACACAGTGACTGCTTCAAAGTGACAAACACACATAGAGAGACAGCTACCCAGCGCCACACACACAGTACCCTTCCAAGTCTGTCGCTCACAGCAGCACGGACCGTACACACAAAAAGTGTGTGTCACGTGCACAAGCGTTCGCACAGGCGCGCGCTGCCTCGACACTATATTACGGGCCTTACCTATTTTACTTCCCTTTCACTCTCTGGCATGGTAGTAGTCTTTGTAACTTTCCATTTTTGTCACTCCTTGCTATTTTTCTAATTTTTTTTTGCCCCTTTAATTAAGATCTGTTCCCTAACCTTGTCCTCCATTACTATTTTATTCAAACAATACTCAACTGCACATCAAATAGGTTATTGGTCACATACCAGACCATTGATTTGACTGTTGTTGGTTATGTTCATTACAGCCACGCCAGTTGGAGTTGGGACATCAGAAGGGTAGGTTGTGCAAGTGCAGGGTGTCAGTGGCCCCTGCACTAGGCCAGAGACCCCCTTACGCCCCAGCTAGGCCCCAGCTAGGCCCCGACTCACCTTCGCTTGTGGCTGCTGCAGGGAAAGGCCCATCAGTTAGGGACACTGCACCTGTAGTACCAGTGTGAGGAACACCGCCAGGACGCGGCTGCATCCTGGCCTCCGGTGGTCTGGGACCAGGCCATTAGCTGCATATGAGAGACTCTCTTCAGTGTGGGACCCTCCAGCTGGATACCACCCAACGTGGATGCGGACTCTGACCGAGACTTGCGGGACTTTAAGGCCTTGCCGCTTACTGCCAATACATCATTTATGCATGACCGAGACTATTACTCCCAGAAGATAGCTCTCCGGATCAAGAAGGCCCTGAAACCGTCTACCGACTGGAAGGACTGGGACTTTGGGGAGAGGCCAGAGGAGGATGAGAGCATGGACAGTGTAACCTCTGGGGGAGTAAATATGCCATGTTGGTAAATTCAGACACTTCAGGGTTCTCGTCTAAAACTACCTCAGGCTCTGGGTCCACTAAGACGGCCCCAGTAAAATCTTTACCTTGGTGGGATCCCAAGTTCCAGGGGTATGTTCCGTATGTTCATCGCACAAGGTTTCTGCTAGAGGAGACAGCTGAAGCACTAAGGCGCAGGGAGCACAAGATACACTTGGGGATAGTTCAACCAAAGGATGTAATCTTTAGGTACTGCGAGCCACGCGTGCAGGAACACTTGTTCTGAGTATTGCCAGGCCAAGCAGAATGTCGTAGGCTTACCAAGATTAGTAGGGCTGACTGACATGTGGTGCAGCGATATAGACTGTCACATGGTTTCGAGTATCCCTACGTCCCAAAACCTATAATGAGAGAGGTGGAAGAGAACCAGGGAAATGGCTGATTGATGTCATTAGGGCCTACATAACATCGCACAGTAAAAGCACTTTCTACCACTTAGAAGATTGGGTGGCATATCTTGTAGGGGTGTGGAAAGTAGGCAGATCCATTTACATGGATAGAGTGGAATATGTCTCAGAAAGACAGCCAAAAAGAGTTTTTTTCATTCACAGTGCCGGATAGTACTGGTGTTTTGGCCCATAAGCCAGACTCACAGCATTACTATTAGATAGTAAATAGGTTCTCCATGTTGGGAGGAACCAGTGTCATTTCTAATGCAGTAATATGATTGTTGTTTCATATGAATACTGTAATGTACTGTGTTTTACAGAGATATGTATGTGTCACCTCTGCTGGTATGCTGTAGTAATTGTATATCATGTGAGTGTACTACTGGTAATAAACCCTGTTATTGTTGTTCTGTTCCAGGTTCCTAGATGAGGGATGGTACACCAAATTTTTGCTCCAAGTGGGGACCATTGGATTCCAGCAGAGGGAGAATGTAGCCATGCCTGGTTTGGCTATCAGTCTGCCCTCTCTGGCACCCAAGCCCTGGTAAGAGCAGGCAGTGCCAGTACCAATTATGGGTTTTCCCCACACAGGCAGCTTCCTTGAGTGACAGGGGAGGAGGTGTGACTAGGTCTATGTTCTGCCCAATCCTGGGTTCAGACCAAGTACCTTCCCTCTACTGTACTTAATGGAGTTGCAACCCCAAATACATTAGTGTCTCTACCATTGAGAGAGACAAGGTATCACGCATAGCTGCTGTGCACTGGCAGGCCCTGGTCTTCTTCCATAAGGGGGAGAGTGAGTGATTACCTTTTCCCCTTGTCCTGTTAGAGGAAACCATTCCTATTGTGGGAGATTGCCTCCATACATCTGGAAGATAGCAGCAGTTGATGAAGAGCACAGCCAGGGAAATCCAACTTCTGACTTGAAAATGAAGAAGAAGGAAAAAAAGCAAGCAACTCCAAAATAGCAATGAGGTCAGGTTTATTAAAGGCTAAAAAGACAATAAAGGGACCACACGAACGCACCTACGTGTTTCGTGCAAGGCCTTGATAAAGTGCTGTTGCACGAAACGCGTAGGTGCGTTCATGTGGTCCCTTTATTGTCTTTTTAGCCTGCAATAAACCTGACCTCATTGCTATTTTGGAGTTGCTTGCTTTTTTCCTTCTTCATCATTTTCAAGTCAGAAGTTGGATTTCCCTGGCTGTGCTCTTCATCAACTGCTGCTATCTAATGGAATTTCCTACTGGATTAACTGCACGCCCCTGATGTCTGGAGTGTCCTCAGAAGTACACAGGTAAAGGGCCGCAGTGCCCTGTCATATATATGTATAGATTCCTGTGCAACTTGATTATTATTTGAATCACTTATACTGGTTGGGTGTTTATCAATGTGCCAAATCTGTGGTTGTCAAGTGGACACCACTAGACACATGTCACTCCCTATTGTGAGTTCATTCATTACTCCTGGACACTCCATTGTCATCTGGATTATTATGCTCATTATATGTTACAGATGAAACTCTTTCTGATTTTGGAGCATCACATTCTACCTCACTCTCCATACATCTGGAGCCTACAACAGATGGAGGCGCTGTGTAACATGGAGTAAATGTCGGGTATATACCCCAGAAGCCTGTCCTGCAGTCCCCACCACCATCGGGGGACCACTCAGCATCCTGTGAGCCACCAGGTAGCATGCACCATACACCTGGTAACAGGGGAATCTCCCAGAGGGTGGGGAAAACACTGTTACATACAGTATTCATATATGTACTTGTTTTGTGGTGAGTCAGTCATAGGCACTGGAAAATAAAACACCATGATTCAGTGCCTTAAAATTGCGTCATGATGCCTAAGTTTCTGAAAACACACTTGTTTCTAAACTGTAAAAAATAAGATATTTGACGGTTCTGATTGTGTACAGTTATACTAACATAACTTAAACGGGATATGGTCTTAATCATCAATTGCAATGTTTAATACAAGGAGAATTGCAAGGAAATTGTTTGTGTATATTAGCGAGTCGATTACCACCGTTTATGTGTTGACAAATTACATTGGTAAACAGAATCTAATGATATGTATAACTCATGAGATTAAACACATAGAACATTTCGTTCTGTGCTTTGCTTTTCACGGAACATGACTTTTCTGAATTGTTTTCTGGTATTTGTTTCTGGACTATTATGTAGAATGATTAATATATGCTCTACTATGCCCTCCTAACTCTTGGGCCCAGATCCGCAAAGCTTAGTTAAGTCACTTATCATAACATTAACCAAACTGAACATTACTGTAAGACTAACAGTCTATCTTCAAAGGACAATGCCATTATGTTAAGCAATGTTTTGTGCTATAAAGAGCATAGCGTTAACTATAATAGTCGTTATTAATAACGGCATGTAAATGATATGCAAACATGGGCGGATTGCAATATCAGGCGATCGGGCTGCCCCGTTAGTGCAGTGTTGCAGTGGGCCAGTGTTGAGGCTCCCAAGCTCCTTGACCACCTGCAATACTCTCCCTCCTCCTGTCCTGTCGGTGCCGGAATCCAACATCAAACTATCGGTGGAGGGAGCTGGAGAAGGTAGCTGAGGAGTCCCCGTATTGGCAGGACTGCTAGGTGTATGTGTTTTAAGACAGGGGTGAGTGAGTTACCTTCCCCGGAGTGGACCTCCTCCATCAGCATTGCATTGTCACGGTGACCCGATGTTAAAGGCTTACCTGTTTACCCAGGCATTTAATTAATGAACCACAACTTGTCCAACATTAAATAGCTACAGTACAGTCCCATCCTGTATTGTATCTTCCCTTGTATTTGGTCTCTGTTATAACCTTAAATGTTTTTTTCTTTTTCCCTTTTTATAACTATGAAGTGCGTTGAGTCCCATTGGGTGAAATAAAGTTAATATTATTATTTCAGGGTCTGGATCAGAGTAATGCTAAAACACACTGAATGTCTCGTCATTGGAAATTAACACAATGTTATGCTACAATAATGTGATGTTACTCCTATGCTAATTAGATGTAGAATGGCCATTGTTTTGCATACAATTAGCTTTTAGGATACGTGTTAACCTCAGGAAACATAACATCCGTAACTGTTTTAGGTAATAAAAGTAAAAATCCACAATTGCGGGTTTTTTTCTTTCAGAGGCTAAGAACAAACTGATCCCAGATGAATTTTTGACAATCCACAAATGGATTCAGAATCGGTTTGCTAAGAGAGAGTGAGAGACCTTTCTAATTTTATTAGCAGTCACCAGTTGTATCTATATCCCTTCAAATGTTCCTACAAATAAATTAGGGAGACATGCCTGTGCTGAAAAAGGAGCACACCAGAGCGATACACTAATGACTACGCAAAGTATATTTAAATGAGTCGCGTTCCACTTTTTGTAAAAGGACATCCATACCAACTACTGTATATAGAGTTGATAATAAGCCTAAGGCTAAGGCCCCGCTGCACGCGCCCGCACGGCCGCCTTGCTTGCCGGCGGCACGTGCAATTCACTGCACCGCAATCTGCGGTCTGCAGTGATTTTTTTCCGGCGCGGGGGGGCGTGGCCAAAATGGGTGGGGGGGGCACGGCCATGACGTGAGGGGGCGGGACTGCCCCACAGCGCAGCACTGCAGCCGCCCCTCAGCCCCTTAGCACGCTCTGCCCCTCAGCCCCCTCGGCCCACTCACACACACTCACACACACTCACAGGCTCACAGGCAATCACACACAGGCACTCACACACACACAGGCACTCACACACACACTCAAATACACACGGGGTGAATCGGAGGGGGATCAGAGCACGAGGGGAATCGGAAGGGGGATCGGAGCAGAGGGGGGTTGATCGGAGCAGGGGGGTTGATCGGAGCAGAGGGATTGATCGGAGCAGAGGGGAGAATCGAAGCAGAGGGGAGAATCAGAAGGGGGGGATCGGATTGGCTGCCTTGCGTGTCACGTGACGCGGCACTCGCCGAAACCACAAGCTCCTTGTAGCTCCGGCTGGCTGAGGAGTCACAGCACACAGTCAGCCATGCCGGAAGGAGCCAGCGGGGACATCCAGACGGGAGGCAGGCAGCTGGTGGACCGCGGCCGCGCACGCCGCGCACGCCGCCGGCTGCAGCGGGACCAAAGCCTAAAGCACCAACCTAATGATTGGAATGGTGTCAGACCCAACAAGACTAGAACCCGCAACCACTGCTTTTCTAGGACACAGATCAAGCAGTGTGAGCTAAACCAGCTGATAGGGAGAATTGTTGTCACAGCCTACGTTTGAGCTGCTCACTGCTCACACATGTAGCTAATTAAGCTTGTCTAGTGCATCTCACAGGTATCTCAGGTGTGCTCCACAAGGAACATTAAACTGTCAACCAGGAAGTGGAACTGGTCTGAATTTAAAGGAAGCCAGGGGGAGGGAGCTACTACAGGTATATGCACTAATTTTGATGCTACATAACGAATATGCACCAAAACTGCAGGAAGTGATTCAACTTGCTTCCCACAGCACACAAAGTGTTATTGGGTTGGCAAGTTTAAGGCACCTTAAAAATTGGGTATGGTGTCAGATCCAAGAGGATCACAAATTAATCCCACAAAATCTCTGTTATTCAGAACAACAGCTCTAGCAGTGTGAGCTAAACCAGCTGATGGGTTGCAGTTCCCATTTTATACTAAAAGCATACCTATTTTGTTGGTTGTATTTGTAACCTTTAGCAAAAATGGTTAATGAAAAAAGGATTGCAATAGAAAGTAAGGTCAACCCTAAAAAGTTCTTTAAGTACCTTAATAACAAAAAATGAGAAAAGAAAATATAGGACCCTTTCAGTGTGAGATGGGTAGGCAGATTATTGGAGATAAGGAAAAAGCTGAGGTATTAAACAAATTCTTTGCCTCTGTGTTTACCAGGGAAGAATCAAGTTCAATAGTAGTGCTGCAGGAGGAATCCACAACCTCCATATTAATGAACAATTGGTTAACTGAGGAAGAAGTTCATAAGCGACTTGAAAAAATTAAAGTAAATATGGCACCTGGCCTCTATGGCATACATCCAAGAGTTCTCAACGAGTTAAGCTCAATAATAGCAAAACCATTATATTTAATATTCAAGGACTCCACTTCCAGAGGCTCAGTACCACAAGATTGGCGTAAAGCAGATGTGGTGGCTATATTTAAAAAGGGAGCTAGATCACAACCGGGAAATTACAGACCTGTAAGCCTGACTTCAATAGTAGGGAAACTACTTGAAGGTATAATACGGGATAATATTCAGGAATACCTAATGGAAAACAAAATTATTAGTAATTGTCAGCATGGATTTATGAAGGATAGATCTTGCCAAACTAACCTTATTTGTTTCTTTGAGGAGGTAAGTATGAATTTAGACCAGGGTAATGCAGTTGATGTGGTCTACTTAGATTTTGCAAAGGCTTTTGATACGGTTTCACACAAGAGGTTGGTGTACAAAATAAAGAAAGTTGGACTCAGTAATAATATATGCACCTGGATTGAAAACTGGTTAAAGGACAGACAACAGAGGGTTGTCATAAATGGAACTTTTTCAGGTTGGGCTAAAGTCGTGAGTGGAGTACCTCAGGGATCGGTACTGGGACCCCTGCTTTTTAACTTGTTTATTAATGACCTTGAGATTGGGATCGAGAGCAAAGTCTCCATCTTTGCTGATGATACTAAATTGTGTAAGGTAATAGAATCAGAGCAGGATGTAATTTCTCTTCAGAAGGAATTGGAGAGACTGGAAACGTGGGCAGGTACATGGCAGATGAGGTTTAATACAGATAAATGTAAGGTTATGCATTTGGGATACAAGAATAAAAAGGCGACTTACAAATTGAATGGAGATATATTGGGGGAATCCTTGATGGAGAAGGATTTAGGAGTGCTTGAAGACAGCAGGCTTAGAAATAGTGCCCAATGTCATGCAGTAGCCGCAAAGGCAAACAAGATCTTATCTTGCATCAAACGGGAAATGGATGGAAGGAAAGTAAACATAATTATGCCCCTTTACAAAGCACTAGTAAGACCACACCTTGAATATGGAGTACAATTTTGGGCACCAATCCTAAGAAAAGACATTATGGAACTAGAGAGAGTGCAGAGAAGAGCCACCAAATTCATAAAGGGGATGGACATTCTAACTTATGAGGAGAGGCTAGCTAAATTAGATTTATTTACATTAGAAAAGAGGCGTCTAAGAGGGGATATGATAACTATATACAAATATATTCAGGGACAATACAAGGAGCTTTCAAAAGAACTATTCATCCCACGGGCAGTACAAAGGACTCTGGGCCATCCCTTTAGGTTGGAGGAAAGGAAATTTCACCAGCAACAAAGGAAAGGGTTCTTTACAGTAAGGGCAGTTAAAATGTGGAATTCATTACCCATGGAGACTGTGATGGCAGATACAATAGATTTGTTCAAAAAAAGGTTGGACAGCTTTTTAGATGGGAAAGGTATACAAGGATATACCAAATAAGTATACATGGGAAGGATGTTGATCCAGGGATTAATCCGATTGCCAATTCTTGGAGTCAGGAAGGAATACATTTTTCCCCTTAATGGGGTTTTTTGTTTGCCTTCCTCTGGATCAATAAGTAAGTATAGATATAGGAGTAAGTATCTGTTGTCTAAATTTAGCATAGGTTGAACTTGATGGACCTACGTCTTTTTTTCAACCTCATCTACTATGTAACTATGTAGCTATGTAACCTTGAAAGCACATCAAGTATAAAGTAATAATATGTACTGAGGGCTATGAGTTTCTTTCTCTAACCTCTTCTTTTGGCCTTCAACAGTGGACTGCAGCTAGCACCCACAAGGATGGCCACTACTTAGACCTGGTTTTCACTAAGAACTTCTCTCTCTCCGATTTCTCCATTTCCCCTTTTCCTCTCTCTGACCATCATCTCATCTCATTCTCTCTATCTCGCTTCTCCCCTTCTCCACCTCCATCTACACCTCGGTTCTGCAGAAACCTGCGCTCTATTCACTTACCTGACTTTGAGTCCACTTTACGCTCCTCCCTCTCCTCTCTCAGCTCTGCTACAGACCCCGACAACCTGGTCAGGAACTACAACTCTGTCTTGTCCTCCTCTCTTGATCTACATGCCCCACTTTCTCTCTGCCGCACTTGCCCTTCTAACCCTAGACCCTGGCTAAATTCCCACACACGCATGCTACGTTCCTCCACTCATTCCTCTGAACGCCTCTGGAGGAAGTCTCACACTCTCGCAGACTTCCTTCACTTCAAATTTATGCTATCCTGTTTCAACTCTGCCCTCTCGCAAGCTAAACAAGCCTACTTTTCTGCACTAATCAACATGCACAAGTCTAACCCACACCGACTGTTCTCTGTCTTTGATACTCTACTCAAACCACCCTCAGCTGCCTCTCCTTCCTCCATCTCCGCTCAGGACTTTGCTGACTATTTTAAGGAAAAGGTGGAATCCATATGTCAGAACATCCCATCTGTTTCTTCTTCCCATCCTACACCTCTTCCTAACTTTCCTCCTGTCTTCCTTGACTCTTTTTCCACTGTCTCAGAGGAGGATGTGTCGCTGTTGATCGCCTCTTCTCCCTCTACCACTTGCCCTCTTGACCCCATTCCCTCCCATCTCCTAAAACCTCTAGCTCCTACTATAATCCCTACGCTCACACACATTTTTAACTCCTCCCTCTGCTCTGGAACCTTTCCATCCTCCTTCAAACATGCAACAGTCATACCATTACTCAAAAACAGCAAGCTTGACCCTACCTGTCTTTCTAACTATCGACCTGTCTCCCTCCTGCCTTTTGCCTCTAAACTCCTTGAACGTCTTGTATTCTCTCGCTTGCTCCATTTTCTCAACACCTATTCTCTCCTAGACCCTCTACAATCTGGCTTCCGCACTGCTCACTCCACGGAAACAGCCCTCACTAAAATAACTGATGACCTGCATGCTGCCAAAGACAGAGGTCATTACACTCTGCTCATATTACTCGACATCTCTGCAGCATTTGATACTGTGGATCACCCTCTTCTCCTTCACATTCTCCATACTCTTGGTATTCGGAACAAAGCTCTATCCTGGATCTCATCCTACTCTCCATCGTACTTTCAGTGTCTCTTCTGCTAACACCTCCTCCTCCTCGATTGATCTCTCTGTGGGGGTACCCCAGGGCTCTGTCCTGGGACCTCTTCTCTTTTCTCTGTACACTCTCTCTAGGTGACCTAATAACATCTTTTGGATTTAAATATCACCTCTATGCTGACGACACACAAATATACTTTTCAACACCAGACCTTACACCTGCTATACAGACCAAAGTTTCTGAATGTCTCTCTGCTATATCATCCTGGATGGCCCTCCGTCGCCTTAAACTCAACATGGCTAAAACAGAGCTCCTCATACTTCCTCCCAAACCTGGCCCTACTACCTCCTTCCACATTACTGTTGGAACTACGATCATTCACCCAGTAGCCCAAGCACGCTGCCTAGGGGTCACACTCGACTCCTCTCTCACATTCGCCCCTCACATTCAAAACATTTCTAAAACTTGTCGCTTTTTCCTCCGCAATATAACAAAGATACGCCCTTTCCTCTGTTGCTCGACTGCTAAAACTCTGACTCAGGCCCTCATTCTCTCCCGTCTTGATTACTGTAACCTCCTGCTGTCCGGCCTTCCTGCCTCTCACCTGTCTCCCCTACAATCTATCCTAAATGCTGCTGCCAGAATCACTCTACTCTTTCCTAGATCTGTCACAGCATCTCCCCTCCTGAAATCCCTCTCCTGGCTTCCAATCAAATCCCGCATCTCACACTCCATTCTTCTCCTCACTTTTAAAGCTTTACACTCTTCTGCCCCTCCTTACATCTCAGCCCTAATTTCTCGCTATGCACCATCCCGACTCTTGCGTTCTGCTTAAGGATGTCTTCTTTCTACCCCCTTTTTATCTAAAGCCTCTCCCGCCTTAAAACTTTTTCACTGACTGCCCCACACCTCTGGAATGCCCTTCCCCTCAGTACCCGACTAGCACCCTCTCTATCCACCTTTAAGACCCACCTTAAGACACACTTGCTTAAAGAAGCATACACTGGCGACACACTTTATTCGAGCTTGGCTAGTCCCACGAATTCGGGTATACCCGGGTGTATTGAGGTTTGTGACTGTTTTCTGCCCGAGTGCATTGAGGTATTTTCCATGCAGGGATTTAAGCATTTTATTCCCACTGGCTGCAATACAGCACAGTATATATATATATACTGCATTACAATTCATGAATTTATGCCATCTGGTAGACACGCGAAGCATTGCAGCCTATTAAATCCTTATCATTATCATTTAACAGATTAGCCGCCCGTCAGCCAGGCATGAACCCAGGCTGGGAAGGCAAACGCAACGGGGCTTGTCAGAGGTGAGGAGCGGCGCATTCCAGGTATCTGCCAGGTACATACTGGGTATTTGCTCGAATAAAGTGTGTCGGTGCAGTACGAATAGCACTGTGAACATTCTGAACACATGATACATAAAGCTTGGCCCCCTGCAGACGCACTTACCAGAACTCCCTCCTACTGTCTCTGTACGTTCTCCCTACCTACCAATTAGATTGTAAGCTCCTCGGGGCAGGGACTCCTCTTCCTTAATGTTATGTTTATGTCTAAAGCACTTATTCCCATGATCTGTTATTTATATTATCTGTTATTTATTCGATTACCACATGTATTACTGTGAAGCGCTATGTACATTAATGGCGCTATATAAATAAAGACATACAATACAATACAATACTGAGGCTAGGTGACATTAAATAAAAGAGGAACAGAACATGGGCTACCTCGCTCCACTGGGTTAAAAGAAAATGGGTGCCACCTCAGCTGCTCTAGATTAAAACGTTATAACTCTGGTTCCACAAGCAAGCACTATTATTATTTGTAGACAAATATTCTTGGTACTATCTGTATATATTCTCCATGTTCATCTTATTAGACCAGTTCTGTGCAATATCGTTTATATAGATTGTGCAGCAGGCATGAAATCCCTTCTATTGTATATACCCATCTGTACTTAAGCAGAACTCGCCCGAAACGCGTGGGAGGAGGCCTTTTAGTTATGTTCCCTAGTATCCGTTTTATGTAGTTTCAATAAATTGTTTTTACCTTACCTGGTGAGTCTGATATCTACCGGAGCAGCGCTGATATCGATCTTCCTATCCCTTGTTTACATTTTGATCGCGGTCGCGCAGGAAGTGTGTCATTCACCCCTCCAGGGGAACACACAGCCGGGAGCAGCAGAGGGTACAGACCATTGTGAGTTACCAGTACTCTATACGTGGGCTGCTGCATCTGCAGCCGCTAGCCCAACATGGGAGGCGGGTCTGCAAGCGGCTCTTACCCCACATCTCCATAAGGCTTTTTTCCTGCTCCATACATCTCTTCATCAAGCTGGACAGCTGTGGGGGTCGTCCTGGTGTGGACATATGGTCTCCTTCGGCATTATAGATCTGTAAGAGGTATTTTACCCACTTGGGAAATTTAGGAGTACACCTCATCTAAGTGTAGCCAGGCTGGTTTCCCTGGCTACTAGTCTTTCTGGCAGTAAGTCCTTATAAGAGCAGGCCTGCCAGGAGTTATCATGGGTTTTCCCCACTCACAGTAGCTTCTTAAGTGACAGGAGAGGCCATGGGACTAGGCCTGTGTGTGTCCAATCATAGATTCAGACCTGGTACCTACTTCCCTTGTACTTAAGGAGCTTCACTGCTAAATTGATTCAGTGTCTCAACCTCCTTGAGAGAGGCTGGTCTACCCTAACAACTGTGCAGGGCTCTGCCAAGTTTGTACTCCCTCTCCTAGGGGAGTGGAGGAAGGACTATACCCTTTAATCCACCAGGGAGTAAAGGAAGAGCATGGACTGCTTTGAGTGCCCTTGGCCTGGAGTGGAGGTTCAGGGTACATCCTGAGGGTGAATCCCCAAGAAGTAAGCTGTGTATGCTGTAAGATCTGCCAGTGCACTAAATAAAGTGACCCTGTTTGAAATATATCCTCTTGTCTGAGACTGCAATCTATCAGGGGGAGTGGAAGAAGGGGGTAGGATGGTCCGTGGTTCACAGCAACTTCAGCAGCCAACGCATGGATGTCCAAAAAAACTTTATTGATCGCTAGCAGCAAACATCAGGCAACCACTCTAACATGTTTCGTCCAGGCTATGGACCTTTTCAAAGAGTTTTTGCCAAAAAGTGTGTGCACTACCTGTTAGCAGCCTCGGTATACTGGGTAATTCCAAATTCTCTATCAGGGGGAGTGGAAGTAAGTTCTCCTGCAGAGATTGTCTCCATAACCCTGGGCCTGCAAGAGATGGAGGCGCTGACACAGTGAGAAATAATCAGATACTACCCCAGAAGCTTCCACAACAACGCAGGAGACTCAGATCTACTGTGAGCCAGCAGGTATGCACCACACCACACCATGTAGTAGTGAAATCTCCTAGAGGGTGGGGGAAACACCCCTACATAAAGGATTTCCTTTTCTCTCCAAATTTGAATAGAAATGAAATAAAATACGTTTTCTGACACACACACTTAAAGACAAGGTGAAGCATAGCTGTGACAGTGGAGCTAGCTATCTATTTGAGGTTTAGCTCAAACTGCTAGAGCTGTGGACTGTGTGACCATTCTAGTCATTGGGCATTGGGTTGGTGCCATAGAAAGTGTGGGACGGGACTCATTTAAATATAATTTGCATAGCCATTAGCACATCTCCCAGCCAGGTACCTCAGGTATGCTCCTTTTTCAGCACAGGCATGTCTCAATTAATTTGGATGGACATCTGAGGGGATATATATACAACTAGTGATGGCTAATAAAATTAGAAAGTGTGTGCGCGTGTGCTTTTTAATAATCCATTAACGGATTCTAAAAAAATCCATCAGGATTGCAGTCAATGGCGAATTTGAATGAATACGCCCAGATTTTCAAGTATTAAATCTGTGTGCGAAACGGATTTTGGCAAAATAATCCACGGAATTTCGTGAACGTAATTTTGACAGTTTCGCCCATCTCTAGTGTCAGTAGACAATGTCGGACATGATAATACGTTAAGTCTTTCCTTATGCTTGAAGTAACCAATAGATTACTTTTCAGTGTTAGGAGGAAAGCATTCACACCCTTTTGCAATGTGCTACAAACAGGGTTTGAAAAAAGCTGAGAACAAGTAGGATGTTGGAGTTATGGACAATAATTGAGCAGTTAGATATTGGAAGAGTAAAATAAGAAATTTGGAGGTCTGTTTTAGAAATATAGAAGTTGTTTTTTGGGGGGGGGATTTGGTTATATTACTGACGGTCTTTATGAGAGCAGATGCGTAGAGAAAATGTAGTGAAAGTGGAGAGAAGGATGTCCCATCAGGTAAGATGAATCGTTTGCACATATTCTATTTACAACGAAGTAGACATTGTAAGGCTTCTCATGCACTATGTTGTGTTGTGTCATAGCCTGAGTAAAATTTGAATAACATTCTTGACATCAATAGCGGTAATAATAAAATCAAATTAAATAACTGCAGATTTAACAAAAGAATACAATACAAAGACAAATGCGATAAATGTGTTGAAATAAGTGCACAATTATCCAAACATCTTGTTAGTTTGGAATGTGTGGGTAGCTTGTTTTGATGATGAGATCAAATTAGCATTTTTAATATGGAAGTAATACTTTTCTATTCTAATGCCATATTTCCATTCATTACGCTATTGTGGTATGCATGTTTTGAACACACAGAGCTATTTCACTTTTGTTATTTTAGTTCTTTGCTCTCATCAAACATCTTTCAATTCTCTAAAGGATAATTTATTTGAAACTGTAAAATAAACTCAGTGAACATCGGAAACCCTTGATTGTTGGAGGGTCCAACTAATATTTGCTCTGTGCTGAGTAAAAATAGCTCAAAAGCACATAAACTTCCTCTGTTCTTTTCTCTTAACAATATGATGTATTTGATTTAGTCTTTTGTGTTTATTAAAATCGAAATAGTTTTTGTCTACGAAATTATTTCCACAGCACGTTGTGAACCTTCATTATGTGATGGGAGAGGTTGTTTTATAAATAACAATGAACTGAAGGTGCTGAAATATTTCTCACGAATTTTACAATATGTCTGTTTTTTGTAGACAGTCATAAGTGGAAAAGGATTAGATCTTTGTGCTAACCCCGGAACATAGATGTATTTTAAAGCAGCAGCCACAGGATCACTAAAAAATTTAAACTCACATAAACAAGCCTCTGCAAGAGCATTTGCAATAAGCCACGACCTACAAAGATTGCTTTGTTAGGGATGAAGTGCAGAGAAAAGCAAGAATGGTACATCATAGAATGAGACTGCTCTGTTGTACTGGAGGAGGGGCCTTTGAGTCTCTCATTCAGAAGCTTTTTTTTTTTTTTCAGAATGTCATTTATTAGTAGGTCGTTATTCCCACAGTTTGTTAAAAGGCTACAATTGTATTATATTTCAATTATACTACATTGCACAGGTTGCTTCCTCTTTCAGACATTGCGTAAAAGTTGTTGCCAGTTCAATAGGACTTTGGGCAAATCGCTTTTTTACCCTGTGCCCGTAGAAGAAACATTTTGGTTACAGACTCTTCAAAACATGAATTGATTCAGGCTATGTAATTTTATTATGTACAGCACAATTAAAATATATATTAATAATGTATGTGGATTTTCAGCGGGCGCATCCAACAGCGGGCTCATCCTGCTCTGTCAGGAGGGGAAGTGGATTCTCTTTCTTCTCTGTTCCAGGCGACTCTATGTGCCCAGGCAGTGTAGGTATGTGCCCAGGCAGTGCGGGACGTGCCTTGGCAGGGATGATAGCATTAGTAAGAATTTTACATTATTGTATATACACCAGAAAGAGAAATAATACCAGGGGAAAAAAGCATATTTAAATATATTTTTAGCAAGCATTTTCAAATGATGGTTAAACCCATGAAATTGTACTTAATAATTGTATTAATACATGTATCATATTGAAAACTACAAAAGAGAACAGTGAAGTGTTACCTTTACTACATTTTGCAATCAATTCATGTCATCTTGGTGAATTTGCAACAGTTTTCATTGACTATCAGCAGGAGCCAATGTACCAGAATGATTGAATCTTGATACAAAAATTAAACTAGATACATAATCTAACGAACAAAAAGTTTAAACAATATCCACATAGTGCTCAAACCAGTTGAAAGGGGAACATACAGTCTTGATTTTGGTTAGTTGAAAATAAATCCAATTAATTGGGACAAATTATTTTAAAAAAAATCAAAACATCAGTATGTTAGTAAATAATAATTATTGTATCTTTAAATGAAAAAATAATTAAAAAAACAAAACCTGTGGTGATGAGACAGTCCTGGTGCTGCTTAAGCATTAGCTCTAATTGCCCTGAGGAATTGCTTGAGAATCATGAAACGCGTAGGACGGTAGTCAGTGACAGACACCAGAAGTGGCAGGTTCTCCCAAGCTGGAATGGGGAAGTGTTTGTTGGTGTAGAGAAGGAATACAAAGCATGTGACTCCACTACAGATGAAATAAAATCACTGGAACAAGAAACAGGACCATACCTGATGTACTTTTATACCAAGTGGCAAATTTGTGACTGCATAAAATCACTTTCACTCTATGATTTTGTGACTAAAATACTATTCTACACTATGAGAAGTGTTTGCGTGCGCTTCTATTTTATAGTGACATAATATAATATTAAGTGACCAAGTAAGAAGTGTAGTACTCCCTTTGGTTCCTAAAACTGTAGTCCGGAAACATGTAACCTGAATACAAATAAAATCCCTCATTTCAATTGCCCATTGCAAAATACCACCTATTTGTAGTCAGGAAATGAGAATAAAGAATAAATAAAGAAAGAATAAAGCATGAATAACCAGAGAATCATGTTTGCATTAGCCTTTTTTCTGTACACTGTTGAGTGCTGAGTTTTCTACGTGCATGACTAATATTTTTACCAACGTTTACACATTACTCTATACAAAAGTTATGTGTTCACATTATTACACTATGGAGAGAACGAGGAATGAACCTGAAATACCGATGCTGCAACAATAGCCGTAAAAAAGTGGAATAATCTTTTACTCCATAATCGATGAGCTTGAGACAGCGTATGTATGAGCTGTATAACCTGATATAGGCTTTGAATATTCTTGGTGTGTGATCGCATTCACCCAGGGTGGGGGGCTAGTACACAGTGAGCGAAATAGTGATACCAATAGACACGCTGAATAAGCGCGTCACAGGGTAAATCACTAAGCCCCGCAACTGCTACCCTCACTGACACCCTGTGTCCCACTCGACAAAATTACATTATTACACTATCTGTTTACTTTATTATTTACTGTTTATTTACTAGTGTTTTTAAGCATCAGTCATCTACTTTTAACCCTTTAAACATATGACGTATCTGCACCTTTCACAGTGACTTCCCTATACTTTTATCTGTGTAGTGTTATAGATGAAATGAGCAGGACACAAAGCATGAACTCGAGGCAAACAGGAGGCAACAATGAGGTCTGTGGACCGCCCAAAATGTTTGCCCTGTGACTCTTTAAATAGAGATCAGATTAAAGGGAAACCAAGGATTGCAAACAATACAAACTTTACACCAGACTCCTGTTCTGCTTTGAAATTGTGACGGTTTATGTAAATGCATGAACTGGCTGAACCTTTTTTATTTTAATATGTTGTTGGGCCCCACAACAAACGGATGACTTCAACCAGCTCAGGCTTCTACAACAAATATTCCCATTTTAAAATGTGGCCTTGATATCAGGATCCAGGTGCCAGCCTTGCAGAAAACATAGCCTATATTATTTTCAGAGAGACAAGGCCATGTCCTTTTACTGTAAGTGTCATACAAGTCTTGCTTTTCTAAGGCAGATGACTTAAAATGTTTCAGTCTATGGAGTCCCAAGTGTTTAAACGCTACATCAAGGTCAGGCTCTGAGAGCAAAGAGTAAGATAATGTGCATAGACTCATTTTTTCCCATAGTTTGCTGTGGTGAACATGTTTGAAAAATGAAGTATTTTTAGTTGATGAATTTAAATGCCTTGCAACAGTGCTTCATAAATAGTATAGAATCTCCACTGACCAAGTGATATTGAAAGAGAAACAGGTCAGGGATCTGTAATGCCATTTGTTGTCCTCTCCTAAAGATGATATAAATACATTTAAATATAGTTGGAATTTATTTTGAATGCAAATCCATGTACCTGTATAAAACCATTATGATTACAAATGTTTAATGTGTAAATATAGCCACAACAACAAACAAAGACCAGATTGTGTCTCACACTCCACCAGCTCTTCTTTGAATTTGCATCAAATGTAAGCGTTTTCTGTATTTGACGCAGATTATACAGGAACATGTGTGCCACCTAAAAATGTGCATATTCTGTTGACACTAGTAACTGGTGACAAAATGACAAACAGCAATGTGGCATTGAACACATATCTTTTTATAATATGTGCAATCTGTAACTCCTGCCTAGATCTTCATATTGATACTACCCCAATCACAAGATGATGGGAGAAATCTTGGTGAAAAGGATCTTGATACATCAAAACCATTCAAGTCAATGGCAGTTTTAGGCTGATCACACATGAGACATACTGTATGCTAATGAGACATGCAAAGTATACATGCAATGAGTCACCACCCATCTAACCTCCACACCTCCTAAAATATTTCCATAAGACTAATACTGACAAGCTAATAGAATTCAGCTAGTTGTCAAAAAAATATGAGATTACTCATTCCATCCTGATTCGCAGACCCGGAATGAAACCACTTCTAAAAAAGCCTTTTACACATGAATTGGACATGCGAAAAGGTCTTAGAAAATAACAAAGCATGCAAATCTGATTGGAAAGGGATCTTTTCACACAGATTGACATAACTAGGATCTACTAGAATAGGCCCGATAGATGGGGGGAGTAACATGGGGGTGGGGGAGACATGGAGAACAAAGAGCAGGACATTGGGTATCAGAGAGGGTAACATGGGGGGCAGAGAGGGTGACACTGGGGAAGTGGCTGTACCTCTGCCTTTCAAAAAGTGCCCCTAATGGATCCCATATGTTATGACACTGGGTATTGCCTAATCAGAGAAGACAGGGCAAGCAGGAAAAAGAGAACCTCCCACATGGATTACTTGTATATTATACATTTGTGGCCCCTATTTGGAACTGCTTTAATGTACACCCCTCGCCATAATGTAATGTAGTGTAGCCAGGCTCCCCCTTTTGGCTTTCCCTTGTTTCCCCTCACCTCTGTGGCATGCGGCTGCCGACGGAGGAGTGCGCGGTTACCCGGTGAACACGGGTAGTGCAGGTAAGGGGGGCTGCGGCTGTTGTGGTGGGCGACAAAATCGCCGGAGGCTCTGGCGGTACTCACTGAAGGGCGCTGCCATGTTGGAAGTGTGTGCGCACGCGCGGAGGTTCGCGCATGCGCAGAAGAATCCTGAAAGCCATTACTGTTTAGCGCATGCGCAGTGTGCACAGTCGCTAGAAGGAAGATGCCCCGCGGGGACTACAATTCCCAGCAGCCACAGGGGCTGCAGTCAGATGTTACAAAACAGCCAATATGACTGCAGGGATCTCCAGCTAGTGATTGGATACATTTGGCGCGCTGAGAAGCACGCCAGTTGGAGCTAGGACGTCATCAGGGTAGGGTGTATGTGTGCAAGGGACTGTGACCCCTGTACTAGGCTAGAGTACCTCCAATAGGCCCCAACTAGGCCCCAACTCCCTTGTGTAGCTTGTGGTTCCTATAGGGACAGGCCCATAGATAGGGACACTGCTCTGTAGAATCAGATTGAGGGACACAGCCAAGACACAGCTGTATCCTGATTACAGGTGGTCTGGGACCAGACATCTTTCTGACCAATTATAGCAGGAATTGAGTCTTTAACATCTAATCTGTCCCAATATATAGATATATTTTTACAGCCGTATGTTGGAAATTTACCTTCCTATCTACGAGACACCAAACACATCCTTAATATTCTGAAAGAAATGCAATGGGCTGATGATTATATTCTTTGTACGGCTGATGTGTCCTCATTATATACGGTTATTAATCATGATCAAGGCTGTGCGGCGATAGAGCGACTTTTAAAACAAGAAAAAATACTCAAAGAGAACCAAATAGATTTTATCATGAGAAGCATTCGTTTTATCCTTACTGATAATTATTTCCTTTTCGATTAATCTTTTTACCTCCAGATATGTGGCACCGCCATGGGTACAAGGTTTGCGCCAAGTTATGCTTATATTTTTCTGGGAATGTGGGAACAAGACTCTATTTTCCATAATAATCCCTTTGGCGCAAACCTTGTCCTATGGCGGCACTATATTGATGACATTGTTTTTATTTGGAATGGTACTGAAGACTTATTGAAGTCCTTTTTAAAATATATTAATACAAATTATTTTAATCTTTCTTTTACATCAACTATTAGCAATTTGGAAATTTCGTTTTTAGATCTGACCATATATATTAAAAACAATTGTATACAGACTAAAACCTTTTTTTAAAGAAGTTGATAGCAACAACTTCATTCTGACCAGTAGTTGTCATCACAAGTCCTGGTTGAATAATATTCCTATTAACAGTGTTGATCAAAAAAGATTTGATCAGAAAGGTAACCCTCTATATAGCACTCTAAACCTATATAGTATTTAATTATGGACATAAAGGGTTGTCCAACAATTAGTGCTGTCAGAATCACCGTAGAAGTCAAAAATAATAAAATTTTATTACGTCTAATTTAACTAGATTATCTAGATTTGACTTCTACGGTGATTCTGACAGCACTAACAGTTGGACATAATTAAATACTATATAGGTTTAGAGTGCTATATAGAGGGTTACCTTTCTGATCAAATCTTTTTTGATCAACACTGTTAATATCATACATTAACCCTTTAAGCACCAGCTATATATTTCCATTTTTCTGACATTTATTTTGGTGATTGCGGTTTCAGTTACATATTCTGAATAATATTCCTACAGGACAACTGAGACGTATTAAGAGAAACTGCTCAGAAATAGGGCTTTTTCACGAGCAAGCCACTATCTTGGAGAAAAGATTCACAGAAAGGAGGTACAATAACACTCTTCTAAAAAATGCTAGAAAAAAAGTGGACACAATGGATAGAAATAGTTTTTTAATAACAAAAGAAAAAAAGCCAACAAAGGACAATTTTATTCGATTTATAACAAAGTATAATCGAGAATCTGATAAGATCCAAAATATAATTAAGAAACACTATCATATTCTAAAGGGGGACCCCATTTTGGGAGACTTCTTGGAAGATCGTCCACAGGTAGTCTTTAGCCGAGCGAAAAGCCTCAAGGATTCTCTAGCACCAAGCGCCTTAAAGAAAATAAAGAAAACAAATGAAATAGAGAAATGGTTGCCATCCCCACCAAAAGGTTTTTATAAATGCTCCACATGCAAAGCATGCAAGAATGGGCAAGAAAAAACAGACACCTTCAGTTCTAACCACACAGGCAAATGTTTTAAAATTAAATCTTTTCTCAATTGCAGAAGTACGCATGTTGTATATATGTTAACCTGTCCATGCGGGCTACAATACATTGGAAGAACTACTCGCCCCCTTCGAACTAGGATTCTTGAGCATTTGCGCAATATAAACTTAGGGATGGAAAATCACAGTGTCCCCCTACACCATAACTCCAATTATACAGGTTTAAAGTATATGGGAATTGAACATATGCAGACACATTGGAGAGGAGGAGACAGAGTGAAGCAGCTATCACAGAGAGAATTCTTCTGGATTTTCAAATTGAAAACACTATGGGCCTCATGCAGTAAGCGACGATTATGTGAAATCGGCAAGCTTATCGATTAGTCATGTTATTGGCGTTTTTCCCTCTCCGTATGCAGTAAGTGCCGAATACATTCAAAATCAACCCGAAAACAAATCCGCCCACTCTCACGATGATGAGCCGATCACACACAGGTGTATCGGCGTGCGTGGCGGGGTGCTGTTAGGTTGCACAATCACAAATCTTGCTGAATCAGGCGAAACAAGCATGTTTTTGATTGCGCGCCATATTTAAAGGCAACGTGTACTGCTAATCATTCTCTGTGTTGTTGGGAGTGAGAGAGAGAGAGAGACGCACAGAGCTGGACGATTGAACATTTGCATATTGACTGAGAGACTTGTTGTGTATTGGGTGAGCTTTGTCCTTTGTTGTTTTGTTTACATCTTTGTCTTGTTTTATATGTGGAAGTGGGTCGTGTGATTGCCTGTACATTTCTTGTCTGTTTTTTGTGAGTGCTGGAAGTATGCCCGCAAAGCGTGGGAAGAGTGATGCTGGTGGGAGTGGGAGTGCTACTCGTGCGAGTACGCGTCGGAGTGAACGTTCTGTTCAGGGGAGTGATGTTGCTGGTGCACCGAGTGGTGTTGCTGGGAGTGGGAGTGCTGTTGTTGGGAGTGGGAGTGCTGGTGCTGCGAGTGGTGTTGCTGTGAGTGGGAGTGCTGGTGCTGGGAGTGGGAGTGCTGTTGCTGTGAGTGGGAGTGCTGGTGCTGGGAGTGCTGGTGCTAGGAGTGTGAGTGCTGGTGCTAGGAGTGTGAGTGCTGGTGCTAGGAGTGGGAGTGCTGGTGCTGGGAGTGCTGCTGGTGGCGCAGTTGCTGATGGGGTGTCTGGTGGTGGCGTGCTTGCTGGTGGCCAGCTTTTGGAGGCTCTTCCATTGGAAGAAGGAGAGTCCAGTCAGCACCAGCCAAGCTCTGACCCTAAACCTGCTCGGAAGAAACGTGTGGAGAAGCCACGTAATCCTCGCTTCAATGACCAGGAAAATAGGGCTCTTGTCACTGGCATTCTGGAGCACTATGACAGTATATATGGACATTTAGTAGGTAAGTGTAACTTTACATTTATTATTCAAATACATGTGATCCTAGGTCATCTGAGTTTTGTTCATATGCAAATATGGGTTCTGAATATCTTTCTATGTTAATTAGTCTGGAAACACAGCTTTTTTTCATGCCTTACAAGGACAACTAAACACAGGCGGTCAATTTGCCAGAACTGCATACAATATGAATGCAACCTTGCTTACATGTATAGGTTTAGTAGTGAATGCTCATGTGCTGCACATATTACACATAAAACAGCATGTTTGCTATCACTTGGAACAGCTAGCAGTGTAGGAAACTGGTGCTTATATTATTATTCATTTACCTCATATCTTTTATATGTTTTTCAAGGGCGGACAAGTGCAGCAAGCAAAAAAGAAATGTGGGACACAATAGTCATTGGTGTCAATGCCTGTGGGAATAGTGTCAGGGACAAGTATCATTGTCGGAAAAGATTTGATGATATTAGGTCCAAATTGAAAAAGAAAATACAACACCAACGCGTGCATGCTACTGGCACTGGAGGTGGGCCCACACCACAACGTCTCATATTGACTCCATTGGAGGAGCTGCTTCGGCCAAAATTACTTACCGTCGTCGTGGAAGGCTTGGCTGGTGACCGTGACATTGGAATTTATCCGTCACAATTTCCAGCAGGTGATAAATATTACTGTACTAGGCGTGTCGTTGCTTACAGTTATTTTGCATAGTTACACTGCTTTTTATACTGTCTTCACAATATAAGCATACCTGCATCTATATATGTATATGTCTGATTCTGTATATATATATCTCAAAATAGACATATATGTAGTAGTCCTACTAAAAGCAGTAACTAATATAGCACGTGCCATTGCGTGCTCATTTACATGTGAATTCCCAAAATGCATAGCTGCAGTGGAAGCAATTGATGGTGGGCGAAGATGGGGAACAACAGGGTAGTACACGTGTAACACATGTTCATGAGAAATTATTAGTAGCTACAGGTACAGAACAGAAATATGTATCATGTTATTGTGTATTTTATTGATTTTACTCCGACAAACATGACATTACTGCCTATTTTAAGCATGCATCAAAGAAATTGCATGTAACGGCCTACAAACATCACTGGCACTAACACATCTATAGTTGCTTATGAAAAGGTCCATTTTTGCTTTATGTCATATACAGACAGCATAATGAGGCACACGTAGCATATGTTATGTCATTGTTTTCATAACTTAAACACTGCAGATGACTACTTAGCTCATCTACCATTGTGTTAAAGCAGCTGCAATTAATATCTCATCACAGCATACACTTCAACAGAGGGGGTGGGGTTCAGCACACACACTAATTACAGCCTCATTTCACGGTCAACTTAGTTCACACCATTTGCACCTGTTTCAAGTCATTGAAAGGTGTGGCTGATTAGGCTTTTTGGGGAAGGGAATACCTTTCTTACAACCTGAATAGCACAACTGAAGTTAATCACACTCATTTGAAAGCTTAACTCTAGCTACTAAATGCCCCAACAACTCATTACTTATCAAAGCGTACGTCACACATTAGTTCACTCATATCTATAGTTGAACTACTATGAAAGACACATTATCACACACTGCATGTGTTGTCTTGTTGAGTCACAGCCACATTCAGGTGTGCCACATCTTCGATTAATGTACCACACATATCCTCTACCAAAAACAACACTTTTTGCAATATGACCACCTTCATGATAACCATTGTGAATGGTCATCTCATGATAGTTATGTACATTATGATACTGATATCACTACACAACATATGATTTTTATGTACTCATTTAATCTATTTATCCTCACGCATTACTGCAGAAACATAGTATGTTGTATGTTAGGGAACTCAAAAATTCTAAGTACACAGGCATGTACAGTGTTATTACAACTATTTATGTTCACTTTCACACACATTTTCGGTTAAGGAACTGATGTTGTTAGTTAATCATAAATACAGAACATACAATAAGTGTTTGTTCAATATTTACACATGTAAATGTAAAACTTATGTTATTGTTATATATAGTTGCCCCTGGAGGACATGTGTCACCTGAGATGGAACAAGTGTCTTCACCTGGGTCAGCCAGCTCAACACTACTAGAAGGTGAGTGTATCATTTGCTGGCCATATAATATGTGCTCTTCTATATGTTATGTTGTCATGTGCATTATTTGTTTTGCACATCTTCTTTAAATAGGATTACTTAGTGTCAGTGAAAATTAAGTGTAAGGCAACATGTATTGTGTTAGTGATGTTAATTATCATGTAGGACTTCTGAGTTTAGAGCAACTTTTCATTCATTCATATTTCATACTGAGTCCAAACATTATTCGTAAGTCAAGGTAGTTTTTAATGAGGTTATAAAACGTATGCTAACATGTTAGGTGTTACTTAGGACACAGTACAATTACATAGTAACACAGCATACATTAACATGCCATTTAATAATGTGTACATTTCTTTTTAGAACATCATGGTGATGAGGATGATGAGTATGATGAGGATGACGCCACAGAAGAGACTGAAATACAATCATGTGACCATGAAGAGGTGCCAATAGAAACTGTTGTACCGCCAAATCGTCCATCAACTTCCACATACGATGCAATTGTAGCTTCAGAGGGAAAAATAGTGGACGCAGAAAATCGTCGCCATTCAGACATGATGACAGTGCTGGAAAGGATGATTGGACTGCAGGAAGAAACAGTATCACAATTGGCACATCTCCACAGAGTCTTCATTGAAGTGCCTAAACAGTTGCAAAAAATCAACACCTCATTCGAAGCATTAGTTGTTCAGCAAACACAAGCTAATTACTGGAGAATGACTAATGTACCACAATTCAACACCTCCCAGCCAGGATCTGTTCATGCAGGTCAGTTTTCACCACATTCATCTGATATTCATTCACCAGGCCCAAATGTTACCGGTCAAGTAGCAGACATTGCTGTGCAGGTTCCTGATGACATCCTACCGCTGCCATCTGTACAAATTCAGCAGCAGACACCTACAAAGGAGGCGACAAAAACAAAACAAGACACACATGAAACAGACCAACCATCACTTGTGCAGTGTCTACCAACTTGCTCACATGTGTCACTGGGCACAAGCCCTGTCCGTGAACAGTCACTACCCAAAAGCCCTGTAGGTGAATCGCTGCCCAAAAGCCCTGTAGGTGAGTCGCTGCCCAAAAGCCCTGTAGGTGAGTTGCTGCCCAAAAGCCCTGTAGGTGAGTCGCTGCCCAAAAGCCCTGTAGGTGAGTCGCTGCCCAAAAGCCCTGTAGGTGAATCACTGCCCAAAAGCCCTGTAGGTGAGTCACTGGCCACAAGCCCTGTAGGTGAGTCACTGGCCACAAGCCCCGTAGGTGAACAGTCACTGGCCACAAGCCCTGCCCGTGAAGTGCCAGAGGCCACTCAAAGTGGCTCTGTTGTGCCTAAAGTTGGTGGCAAAAGAAAAAGGAAAATTCAAGAGACAACAAGCAGGCCTGTTACTCGCTCGCAAAAGGAACAAAAAAAATAAATGTTATAATTCAGAAAATATGTCTTTGGCCTTGTTTTGTTGACTTCAGATTATCTAATTACTATTGTATGTATGCTGAAGACTGTGTTGTTTCCAAACTTTCAACTATGTTCTTGTACACGTGAAGTTTTGGAAATGTTAACACTCATAATTAATTGTGTTATAAATATTTATGTTGTAATCGTCTGTTCAGTAATGGTCCACCAGGAGCCAGTTGCTAAGTTTAGAGAAGCTGCCATTGACTTTGCAGCAAAACATTGCATTTGGGTGTGTTAATTGATGTAAGAATTGCATATGCATATTAGTCACATGCAATTATTAAAACACCTAAGTAAGTGCAAACATTTTTCTTGTACGTGTACAGCAGGATTATGTGTAAATTATTACTTACCTTTGCCTTGCTTGGCCATTGTAATTTTGTCCTTTAATCAGTTGTGTGTTCGTTTCTATAACATCTCAGAATGTATAATAATATATATACACACACACACACACACACACACACACTGAGTGAGTGTGAGTGTGTGTATATATATATATATATATATATATATATATATATATATATATATATATATATATATATATATATATATGTGTATATATATATGTATATATGTGTATATATATATGTATATATGTGTATATATATATGTATATATGTGTATATATATATGTATATATGTGTATATATATATGTATATGTGTGTATATATATATGTATATGTGTGTATATATTTATGTATATGTGTGTATATATATATATATATATATATATATATATATATATATATATATATATATATATATATATATATAGTACTATATAAACTGGTATACACAAAGTAATACACTTCATGGTTCCTTGTGAAAGCACACTATTTTAATAATACAGGCCTAATGTTTGAGAAATATCCTAAGTATGAGACTCTAACAGTATTGTGCTTAAACAAATGTTTATTACTTAATTCAATCATGTTTCTCACCATTTAAATAGGTTTCATACAAGGTATACTTAATGCCATCAATGTTGTGTGTACTCCTGCAATATAAAAAAAAAAAAAATATTATATATAAATATATATATATTTTTATAAGAGATATATTTATATATATATATATATATATATATATATATATATATATATATATATATATATATATATATACACACGTATTTAAACTCATGCAGACAGGGAGTTAACCAGACTTTCACATACACACAGAAATGTAAGCGGGGAAAAAACATTTCTTTTTGCAGGTGTGTTTTTACTGATATGCCTGGCTAAGAAATATTTTCACACACTGTTCTTTGTTAGTTTTCAAAAAAACACTATGTGAACGCATTCACAGTCTAGGGATGTTTTTCACAAACGAGATAAAAGAAGGAGAAATGTTTCTCCCACAGTCCCATATCACGAACCACAACTGTTAACCCAATTAGACAAACAAATCCAATTGGCGTTTGAAATAAGGAGTCAAAGTAGTTACTTTTGTTGACCTTGACAAGGAAAAACAGGAGTTTGTTAGCCATTCAGCACATTCATTTTGATGAGCAAATAACACAGACCTGCACACAGCTTTTGTGCTACTCAGACATGGCTGATGAATTCGTTAACAATATTAATCCCCTTTTAGGGTATAAGTACATGATCTGTGAAGCCATCTTGAACAGTCGCGGACAGAAAGCAAGCACACGCCAAATCGATGATTTCATTCGAGCAAAATATCCTTATTACCAAGACCGTAAGCATGCACGGAATTTTAATTCCTCAATAAGATTCACTTTATCAAGTAATGACTTTTTTGAACGTGACCAGGATAAGCTACAACACACCTATGGTTTCTGGAAGATTGCCCCGGAAAAACAATTTATCCTGAAAGACGGCACTTATATTGTCGTGAAAGGCATATTTATTCCTAATGGCAATAGCAATGTATCCGCTACTACTGATCCGTTTGAATCGATACGTGCTGCAATATCTGCAGCCTCCATTCCTGAAACCCACATTGTACAAGAACAAAAGTACTATGATTATGTACCAAGCCTTTCAGCTGAAATTGCATTGGAATGGGAACCGGAAGAAATGAACCTACCTCCCGACCAATTATTTGAAGAAAGCAGTGGCGATTCCTATGAGCGCATCCTGGAGGAGATATGTGCCATACTGGATTCAGCGGTTGGGTTAAGCGTGGATGAAAATGGCTTGCATTTCTGGAGCGACCAGTTGCAGCCAGGCGAAGAGTTAATTCTAGAAGAATGGTAAATATAACAATCGTTATGCGTTGACTCTGCGTTTAAAATTTTTTTTTTTTTGTAACCACCATTTTCACTTTCAATGCGTGGATACAGCGTAACATTGCAGACTGCATAACATGTAGCGATCACAAACAAATTGTTTCCTAATACAATATAGTAGGACCTGAAAGAGTAGTACACATTGCTGACGGAATAAATATACGTACTTTCCTATCCCTTTAAACATATTAGCAACATTTTACCATTACTCTAACACATACCTGTTTTGTTATCATGCAACATCTACAACATTGAAAACCGGGTCCACCACGTATGACGTGGGACCCTTGTCATGGGCCAAGGCGTCCTTAAAAAGGATTAGTGATGTAAGTCCCGCCCCCAAGCGACGTGCGCGCCTCAAAGCCTATTGGCTGTCATGTTTTGTTATAGTAACGGTAACTGCAGTGTGTGATGCGTGCGGCTCAGTGTTTGTAGGCGTACCCTGGGCGTTAGCCGAATGTTAATTGAGTGGGAGGAGTGTTAGCGTGCGTTTCACGCTGGCTTAACATGACGTCACACGTATTGCATTTGCGCATTGTGTTATCGGCCGTGCTTTCTGTTCAAACACGTCTGTTTAAAAAGAATACAGATGTACTCGTTTAGAACGAATGTAGTTTCGTCTTCATTGTATTTGAAATAAAGATGTTATGTTTACTGGTATTTTCAACATGTATTGAACGCACAACGTACGCTTTGTTTTGCGCATGCGCTAACAGTTAGTGGAGCCAAGCGTGAAGTGCGTGCGCACACAAAGATGTGCGCGCACATCTTTCAGTATACAGGCAACGTTCACTTCTTATACATAGTTATGCCTGCTACAAATTTAAAGAAATATTACATACTGATGAACAGTTTTACTTCTAACATATAAGTGAGTGACGTGTGTATCTACACAATCATATAGAGCTGCGTAACGCGTTGTCACGGATGCATATCTAGTAAGGTGCCATCTTTGACCATCATGTGTTTGCTGTATTTCAGAGATGTCGGGGAAGATACAATCGGATCAATGTATGATTTCAGAAGAGTCTACCTTTATATGAGATGATTGTGAGGAGGAGCCACCGACTACTATACTACATATGGAACTAATTTTATATTGCTTGCAGCGCTTATTAACAAACAATTAAAAATGTGATACCCTTATGCCTATATTGCATAAGCACTTAATTAACATAATGATGTTGCAAAAGAGTGCCTCATGAATTTTTCTTGAGTGTTCTTTAATGACTACTAACATTTTATGACATGGTGTGTTTTATATATAACAACCATTCCCACTCTGCTAACACATTTGTGTATTCTAATATGTAATGGAACGTATGACTGTCGAAACTATGTAACAATAATAATAATAATATGAGCATGTTCATGTATAGGGCTGCTAGTTGTACGCAGCGATTTACAGACACATGTTTCAGCCTGAGGTCCCTGGCCCGTGGAACGTACAAATGTTTTTTTGCCGCATGAGGCACAGGGAGATAAAGTGACTTGGCCAAGGTCACAAGGAGCCCACACCGGGAATTGAACCAGACTCCCCTGCTTCAAACTATCAGTGCCAGTGTGTGTCTTTACTCAGTGAGCCACTCCTTCTCCCAATGTAAAGGACACTTACAACCAAGTAGCCATTTATTTTTAAAATCTCTTGTTACATGGGTATGTAGATAAAATGGTTTGGGACTGTAGCAAATAATGTTAGTGGCCAGATGTTATGGTCCCCTCCAATGCATGATGTTCTGAATATGACATCACCATCATGTTATGAAGTACGTTTCTGTGTATATTTCATTAACCTAACTAACTATAGTTTACTGTGTTTATTAATCGTTTAGAAATACATAGTATAGTCAATATGATGATATAAGCTACCATAATAAAGCTGGTGTTATCATTTGTCGGTGTTATACATGGATCCTACACCAATTGATAGAGACACAAACAGTTGTCTTAAAAAGTGTGTCTATGCTAGTGATGAATGTGCTCCCGTAAGTAAACAAATAAGTACAGTTATCCCCTTTTCTCCAACCACCTCTATATTACATTAATGGAAATTATAAGGAAACATACATAAAATGTGATGAAATGTGAGTAATCATTTTGTAATACAATGCACATGAAACCTCAAGAGTAGCTAAATGCATATACATGATACAGAAAGTACATATATGTAACATTTGTGTTTAAACCAATATGTTGGGTTTTTAGTTCCAATAATTATAGGAAGATTGAGGTAGCCACATCTTATGAGAGATGTCAGCAAATATACATACCATGATCAGTCATACTGGAGATATACCTATAATGCAAAGGAACAATATATAAATTGCAAACATTGACATGCCATCTTCAGTACCGTAAACAACACAGCAAAGTGTGTATTTGGTGTTAAATGTACAACACCATGTATATTTCATGACATTCAAAATGTAAATCAGCCTGGTGTACACATCATCTGGATGTACATGTTACACTGCACCAATAACATTGTATGTAAGCATACTAGAAGCATGAATGATTATGGGCATAATGTGTTTTGTCTTAGCATAAGGAATAACACAATGCTAAAATATTATTGCTTTGTTACCCAAGTTGTATTCACATACACACAACTAAAGTACAATTGAAGAGGGATTATATAACCTGTGCCACAATAACATACCGGTGCCACATCCCTTTGTGCACACAGCAGAGAAAAGAAAGGTGTGCAACCCATATTCATCTGTGTCCTAACAGAAGGTTATATAAAGAAACATTATTGTTAATATAACATAATTAAACTATAAAAGTAGTACTAGGAACATATGAGTTTGTACTTACAAGAAAAAAATGAATTGATGAGATTCTGTCGTGTCTGGCCACCACTGGCTGTTTGTTCATTTTCAGCAGCTACATGGGTGGGATGCTCGTCTACCAAAGCCTCAGCTAGGTCTGACTGTACATTGTGCCTGAGTGCAACATTGTGCAAAATGCAACAGGCAAGGATAATATCAGACACTTTTTGAGGCTTGTATAGAAGAGCCCCACCAGTTCTGTCCAGACACCTAAACCTGGTCTTGAGTAGGCCAAATGTCCTCTCTATAACAGATCTTGTAGATATATGGGCTGCATTGTACCTGTCCTCTGCTTCAGTTTGAGGGTTTAGCACCGGAGTCAAGAGCCACGGCCTAATTCCGTATCCTGAGTCACCTATAATGAATGGAGCACACATAAGCTGACATTAGTGATCAAATTGTACAATGCCAACATTCCTAAATCAACATGTGTTTTGTGTTAGAACATGTAAATATGTACTCACCCAGCAGCCAACCATGTTCAAAATGTCCCTCTTCGAACGCATGGAAGACTGAAGAGTTCCTCAGGATAGAGGAATCGTGACTGGAACCAGGGAACTTGGGTACCACATGCATTATCCTCATCGTGGCATCACATACCACCTGTACATTGAGTGAATGGTAGTGCTTCCGATTGCGGTACACATGCTCACTCTGACTAGGTGCAATCAAAGCAACATGTGTGCAATCGATTGCACCCAGCACACATGGTATCCCTGCTATATTATAAAAGCCAGTCCTGACTTCCAGCCACTCTGTCGCCTCTGTAGGAAAATGAATATAATTCCTAGCGCGTCTATTGAGTGCATAGAGAAACTGGGTCAAGGCCCGCGAGAATGTAGATTGCGAGACCCCGCCCACTATGCCCACAGTTGTCTGGTATGACGCGGAAGCAAGATAATGTAATGAGCACAGCATTTTAACAAGCCCAGGGACTGCACGACCTCTGGCTGTGAAAAAATCTAAATCCCCCCTTATCTCCTCATAAAGAGCTAAGATTGCTGCTGAACTCAAACGATAGCGACTTACAATCTCCTCCTCACTCATCCCATCTAACAGGGTTCTCTCCCTGTACAGACGCGGACGAGGCACAAGTTGTCTCCTCTGTCTTCTCCTCTGATCTCCTGTCCCTCTACCTGTCCCTCGGCCTGTCCCTCTCCCTGTCCCTGTCGTATCCGCGTCACTGTCACTGTCCCTCGGTGTGTCCCTCCCTTGCCCTATATGATTGTCTTCATCATCAAGCATGTCATAGAAAAGAATGTTCCTGCGTCTCCTAAACATTCGCAACATTTTGAAATGAGTAGCTGTGAATGAGCAGGTAATGTGCGTCCTTTAAATAGGTATGTGATGATGTCAGGTGACATAGTAAAATGCAAGGTGTTACATTAACATAATAAAGTACTTCTGTGGCAAGCTGTGTGCACTTGTTGTTCTAAGTATTTGTTGTGTGTATTCTGCAGGGAATGATGATATTTGGCAATGATGTGACGTGAAGCTTTGTACAAAGATTGCTTGCAAATAAATAGTTGCATGTGCAATGCATGTAACACTTGTGAACGCAAGAGTCAGTCATGTAATGAGACAAAAAGGCTGAGATTGACGTGGGAAAAGTTTTGTGTAACATGTGTAATTATCCATGTTATTGTGACATGTTGGCAACAATGAATAGTCGTGTGCATATGCATGCATTTGTGTAAGGAGGATAGTTGGTATAGAATGAGTTTACAAGGTGTCCCAATGCTGAATTACTGTACATGTGTGTATAAGTTAGGTTGAAGTGCTTGTAATGCAACGGTTACAATGTAAACATGCAATGTGATTGAGCGTCCAATAAGTGACGTCATGAAAATAGGGAGGACCCAAAAGTATATGTAAACATGAGAAGACAGATGTACATGAACGTTTAAAGATGCGTGTCACATTACAAGCATTGTGTAATGTAAAGGAAGATGAATATACTGTGTATGAGTGACATGTGTGACATGTGTGACATCATGTAAATAATTGTCGCTGAGTTGAGTAAAATGTGTGATATGATGTGAGGTTCTCCTTTAAGAGTGTAGTATAGTATTTTCCCTTGCCACATCATCACATGATGAGTAATGTGACCCGCAAATGCTGCAAACATGTAAAAGTCGAATGTTATGCAAATAAGACACATCAGCTGTGACACAATGCAGGGAATGCCCCCACACTGTAATGCAAATCCCCCTTGTATTGTGAGCAATGAAACGTAAACAGTACTATACTGTTATACGTCCCCGCTCCATTGACTCCATTGATGTACAGAAGATTTTTTTTTTCTAAGTGCCGTTCCGGCAGCCTTAGCGATCGTTCTCCCGTCCAAAATGCCAACTTTAGTTGGCGGGAGAAATCGGCCATAACATCTCAATTTCGTAGTGCCGATCAGCCCCGATAAGCTGTTTTTTTTTGTTGAATCCAGCCGATTTAAAAAAGTGGCGATCAGTGTCGAAAACAGGCTTATCGGCAGGCGACTGGCCATAACCAAATAATCGGCTCCGAAACCTGGCGATATGAAGCACTTATCGGCGCTTACTGAATCTCAAACCCAATTTTGGCTATAACATGGCCATATTTCCCTTATCAACGCTTACTGCATGAGGCCCTATATCCAAAAGGATTAAATGCCGATTTTGACTTCAATGCATTTTTAACATAAGTGTCATCTTATATTATGAGTCTTTTAGAACCAGTAGTATATTTATTGTTTTATCATTTTTTTAAATTAGGATAGTATTTGTGAATTGTGGGATTTTGATATATGTATCTTACTTTTCTACTGGAGCCATTTTAGCATAATTATTTTGTTGGTTTTTCTATATTAATACACTAATATTAGGGTTGCTAGTCAAGTAATGCCCTCAGCTAACTCATGTTTGTTACACTTATCTTTTGTGCACCTAATTATTGTGCCATTTATTATTATCAGGCTAAGTATAGGGCAGCTAATATGTTTAAGGCTGTTTTTCCTCAACTCTGTCACACACTTTTTTTCCTTATTGACCGCGTTTGGAGCGCAGGCACCTTATACCCTACTTACAATATGTTCACATGACGATGTCATACACATATCACACACATATGTTATACTTATTTTTTTGTATACTTATTTATTGTGCTCTGTGCTATTTATTATTACTACTAGGCAGAGTTTGGGGCAGTTAATATGTTTATCCCTGACTCTGTTACTCACCTTACCCTCTTGCTGTGCCGCGTGTGGAGCGCAGGCACTTCATACCCGATTCACGGTGTGTTTGCGCGATAACGTCATACACGCGACGTCGCGCTATAGCTTGGAATGCACGAGCTAATGGAACGCAGTGCGCAACCAATGGAGGCCGGATGAACTGAAAAAAGGCGCAAAATTCAAAAGTCCTTATAGGGAAAGGACAGCAGGTGATTTAGAAACCCCCTGGAAGAAGTCTGATGAGACGAAACGCATTGGGACACTATCTATTCACTGTACAGACTGCATAAGATCCTTGGGAGCTGTCTGGAGCACTGTTACCTCCTCTAAGCTATATCCCCTGGTGTATGGCCATCACTGGGTTTATTGGGAGTTGGGATCCTGTTTCTTCAGTGTAGCTCTTTTAGGCTATCTGGTTGCTTTTCTGTTTTTTGTTTTTATATAATATAAAGATTTTATCCTTTTTTCCTGCATCCTTTTCCTTTTTTGATATTATCCTGTGATTCCAGAACCACCCTCCTAAGTTGGTTACTTTAACAACCACAAGTCTTTTTACCTTCACAAAAAATGTGAGTGCACACTTTGCTTTACCATTTTATTATTACTCACATATACAGTATTACACTATCTGTGTTTTATTTGTTCTATTGAGAATATCCTGTTACTGGTGATCCTGTATGATACTGCGAGTCCTGCCACTGGAGACGGTATACATCACCAGAGGTGTCCTGTTAACGGAGAGTCTACAACATCAGTGTGGTTAAACTTAGCAACCAAAATGCCCGCTTGACTTCGTCACATGTGAGTGCAATACTTTCTCTGCTCTAACTGTTATATACAGTATTACACTATTGTGTGCCTTTTTTCTTTTTCTTTATATATTTCCAATTCTGATGAGATTGTGCGCATTTGGAACCTTCTTCCTCAACTACTCAAGTGGCCCAGAACTAACCCATTTGTTATCCGGTGCGGCACCATCAAGGAAATCCATATATTTGGACTATAACGTATCCTTCTAGCTCACAGGTTTTTTTGCGCTTGTTCCTTTCCCCTTTTTATTGAGTGGGAAAAGAAGTGCAGAAGGACAGCTTCAAGAGCTGAAAATTCAAATAGCTGGTCTTAAATGCTCATTAAGTGATACAACGAAACGGTGCAAGACTAGGAAAGTAGAAATAGATTCTGAACATCACAACGAGTTCAAAAGCAAGCTGGCAGAGGCTTTGCAATACCTGAGCAGGGGTTACTAGGAACAGACATTAAGTACTAAATTGAAGTCTGAAAAGATGAAGTTAGAGAAAGAGATTCCAAAGCTAAAAGAGATACGTCGGTCACAGAAGGAGACCATGGAAAGTGAACTCAATGTCCACACTGATGACAAAGAGGAAGGAGAAACATTTGTTTTTTGTAGTGATACTGTTTTTCCAGAAGCAGATAGGCACCCTCCTGAGGCTACTGAGAATGAACTCCTTGATCTGGAATTCAAAAATCCAGATCCTCAATTTCATTTGCTGTGTTAAGATGATTATTAAACTAGTGAAGACACCCAGGCCACCTCAGAAGATTTTTTTAGCCAAGTGTGTGGCAGTTCCTGGCAACATAAAACCCGAAGGCCTGGCAATTGCCCCAAAATGGAAATCAAACATTTCTGATGAGAGTGAAAATTGTCTTGAGAGGAGACATTTTAGTAGTAGAAGGTGCAAAGCAGAGGCGACGAAGGGCAACGCTATGCTTGAATAGTTCTAGATCTCGCTACTCTGGACCACAGTGTGGAGTCAAGGAGAATCTGGTCCGAGTGTCTCATCAGTGGCTAAAGAAACAGTCCAGTCATGTGCAGGATGCAGCAGCCATTGAAATGAAGTCTGTGGATTGAAGGGATTGGAAGTAAAAAAAAAAACATGTTTTGGAAATAACCGATTAGGTTACACGTGCGGACTATGTCACGGGCAGTTTAGCATTATAATATAATCCGCTACTGCAATTATATCATATATTATGCCTCTAGAGTATGCAGTATGTGAATATTGCAATATTGTCATTTTTCTCTCTTCTCTAAAAATGTAGGTAAGGCTACAAGTTAGTATACAAGGTTGACCGCCTTTTATAAGATAACAAGATTTGTATCTTCAAAAAATATTGGTAGCTTACAGTATAGTACCAAGAAGTTAGTTAGTGGCTTTTTCTTTTCATAAACTATATCCATGGTCACTCACCCCAGTAGGTGTAAGCTGGGGGGGGGGGGAAGATATGTGACATAGTTCCAGGATAGTGGGCAGCTTTCTGTCTGATTTATAGAAGAAAGTGCAGACATAGTATGGAAGTGATCCGCCCAACAGATTCACAGTCACTAAGGCTGGTGGATAGGAAATCCATACCGAAATGGTTCTGGTTTCCCTCATCTGCTCTCCTAATTGAGGAACAGGAATATATTGCAGTTAGATTTGCTGCTTCACTCTCTCTTAGAGCCTGGAGACTGGGAGGAAACTGCTGCTCCCCATGATCCATCTCGGGGTAGACGGCCCTCCCACGTGTTGTATCATCTGAGAATCTATTGGGACGCTGTCCCCTTCTGACAGTTAAGAATTCAATGTTATGTTTAAATGTTATTTAAAGTTGGTAACTGGCTTACCCAGCCAACATTGCAGATAGGGGTATGCTGTGAGTTAGACTCCTGACAGGAGTAGATGTTATTTTTATGATTTCTTTTGTTTCTTAAAGTGACGGTGTTTGAAATGTTTAGTGTCATTACTGGAAAAATAAACCGTTGAGGGCTGAGTGCCTCCTGTGTGTATACACGTGTTTGTCCTCCTTTCCTATAAAATAAACCCTAGAAGACTGTGTCGCTAAGAGTCTGGGTAAACGGCAGCGCTACATAAATTTTTCTCACTATTGACTGGGAGAAATCATGTTTTTAAGTAAGGAGTTCTTGGTAGTAAGACTGGAGTGTTTGTGGATTGGCCTAACCGGAAGGTCCCTAGTGCAATCCTGATCAGACAGGTTTGGAAGAAGTATGCAGTACACCAGGGGGAGCAATCTGATTCCCCCGCGCCCCCCGCCGTTTTTCTTCCTCTCCTCGTGCTCCCTCCCCCCCACCCCCTTTACCTTGATTCAGACGTCCTGGCGTCATGACATCACGATATTGAGTCTCGAAAAGCGTAGGATTTGTGGCACACCCGGACACCATACCTGAAGGAGTTTTGTGGTGACATCATCAGAGAGGATGAGCAGGCAGCGAGTCAGAGGAGTCAGAGCCGTACGTCCTACGAGATGGACTGAAATCCCACTGACTGACCCTGGATCAGGAGCGCTAGTGAAACCACTAACTAAGGCTCATGTCCTAGATACTGTTTGTAAGTAGGATTTCAATTTTTCTACCCGACGGAGACAAGCAGTTTCATACCTGTACTGTATACACCATATATCATGATATGGATTGAAGAACAAGCGCATTTATATGCACAAGTGTATTAGTGTATGTTTCATGCTAGATTTTGTGATACAATCTTTTTAATTTCATTTTATTTTTATTAAATTCATTGAGAGGATTATTAAATTTTATAATATTCAGTATTCTCTGTCAAAATCCCTGATCATTGGACATCTCTATATCTAAAGGATAATACACTCTGGTGGCATGTTTCTTTTCTTGTGTCTCCTATTTCCAGAGGTGTGAAGATCTACAGCTGATCCAAAGGAATTAAGACACACCTTAAAGGAATTTATTTACTCTGTTATCCAAGCGCACGAAAGGTCTGTTTTTCACAGTTGTACTAACTGGTTGTCAGACAGCCAGCTTGACTTTTCAAGGCAGCTCTTTGGACTTCAACACACGGGACTTTAAGGTCATTTGCACTGAATTCATTGTATTTATTATTGTATTTGTGACACCAGCACTTTTTATACACTAATTTAGCACATATTAACCAAAATAAAACACATATAAAATTTAAAAAAACAAAACATTAAGAATGCATTTTTAACTTAAAACCATTGATCGTTACTGTGGATAGCTAGGCCCTCTCAATGAGGAGCTCAGATAGCCACATTACCACTAAATGGTAAGCTATAATTAAAAATACAGTTAATAAACATTAAAATACATTAATAACCCCCTTCATTACCTTAGTGGCAAACAAGGGTTTAACCCCTTCACGTGCGCACAAAAGCACACCCCGGGGACACACAACCCAGGAGAATTAACCAACCTCCCTGTGGCAAGTACCCCCATCACCCATCCCCCTACCGCCAACATGAGTACTTGCTCCTCTCCACAGTAATGGGCAAAAGTCCTGTTAGCCAAATGTGACTAATATAAATTTTTCCCAATGAAAAGCATAAAAATATATATATATATATATAAAACGAAACATACAGTGCAATACATCATATCATAAATACCAAGCCATTAAATCATTGATCGGCACTGTCCCTACCTAAGCCCTCAACAGGGAACTAGATAGGCACATTGTCAATCAATGAACACTAAATAAAAGTATTACTTACCCCTGCAGGGATGAAGGCCATCCTCCTCATCCTCAGGGGCACCCACAGCAATATCCAAAAAAGAGCCGATGCACAACCATAAAAATAAAAACCCATAACAATCCCTACCCGATAACCAAGAACAAAAAATAGCATCCAAATAATCCTTGGCATAAAAATAAATAAAAAATTAAAAGCTATTCAAATATATTCAAGCCGGGTGGCCTTCTTGTAATACAATGCATTCCTTGATAGCAAAGCAGTCTCCGGTGAGAAGTTCTTATTTCTTCTTATTTTCTTCTTTCTTTTCTTCTTGCTGATATGGCTTGTAGCTCTGTGGGCTGGCTGAGAAGTTATGCGCCGGATTAAATCTTGGATGAGGTAAGCTACAGGAAAAACAGTTGCCAAACCTTTGCCATGCTTCTGACCTTGGTTACAAAAGGAAAAGAGGCCTACTTCCCCTTGCAGGACACTTACGCCCGCCCACCCATATACTCCTCCTCTTCCCCTTATACCACAAGCCATAGTAGGGCTTCTCTACTGGTCTGTGGCTCCTTTCTCTTCCCAAAAGTACTAGTATTCGCTGTGATCCTATACACAACTATATACATTTAGAATATAGAATGTAGCCATGTATAAAATTGTTGTACATATCTCTTTCTCATGTTGGCAGTAAACCTGGTAAGTATGCAGGATTGCCAGCAACAATAATGGAGGTTTGCCCTCAAACCCTGGTGAGGTGTCATATGTCCCAAAGGAAGTGACAACATGCTGTATGTCCACGATTAGTGACACAGAGGGTGTCTGTTTTCCTGGAGGTGATATAAGACACAGCACTGCCTAAAGTTAGCAGTTCAGTTGGTGTTTTGACTCTGTTCAGGAGAGTCATGTGGAGGTCTGCAACAGTGTTGCAGAGGCTGATGCAATAGCTATGAGTCTGGGCAGCTCAAGAGAGACAAGCTGGTGAATCTCCCTGAGGGGAGAGGTGGAAAGCAACTCCATTAGGAGAAGGAGGAACCTTCCAGATGGAGTGCAGCAGAGAGATGAGCGGCTGAGCTGACCGCTGCAAGGAGCAGTTTGCCCATACCACGAAAAATAAAGAATGCCTTTGATAAAAGATACCCTCATGTGTGAGTCTGGAATTACTCTGCAGAGGAAGGCACCACAGAGGAGTTCCTCATCAGAACCATCTCCTTGCGGACGCAGAGATCCTGATGAGGTGGAGGTGCTGCACTGTATGTAGGTAGGACTCACGCACACTACCTCAGCTGCCTGTCTGGGTTGACAATCCCCACACAACATCATGCGGGAGACTCAGGAGTCCTGTTGCCAACAGGTGCACCACCAGACACGACCATGTAATGGGGGCTGGTTAGACCACAAGGGCCAATATGAGATTGGGTGGGTCAGTCAGTCCAGAAAATCCGTTACAAGAAGAATGCAGTGTCCTCTAATTTGGAATTCTCTGTCACTTTCTTGGCTCCTTCATTGTATATAGACCCTTGTTTAAGCTTCAACATGTTTGCATTAGTAAAGGTTCATAAACAAAGGGCATTTATCAAACACGTTTACATTAGTAATCCCTTGATGTGAATTACTAAACCATATTTCTTCACTTTCTCTGCAACTTCTGTGAACCATAAAGTATAGTCATTCTACAAAGGTCTTTTACATATTTTTTATACTCTATGTTCTCTTCATTTTTGCCATGTGTTGGTAATTATACCTGGTACTTAGCAACATTACACCCATTTGTGTACCATTCAGAATTGATCCACGAATGATCAATGTGGTTGTGGAAATTTGTAACAATGATCAATGTTATTACATTGCAGATAGCATTTATTAGCCCTGGCATGATCATAAAAGGATTACTCAAATAAACGTCTGTAGTATTGCAGAAACTGGACAGGACGTGCATTCTTCAACAGTGAGATGCACAGGTTTGCTGCAGTTTTCGAGTAGACATACATTGCTATATCTTGAAGAGCAAATACAGTATGCTTACTCATAAAAAGGTTAGGAAAGAAAAAAGGGAAAGTGCACAAAAAAGCCCATTGAAAAGTACAGTTTTAATTAAAAAAAAGACATAAAAAAGCATATGATTTTACATTCACATCGTGTCCATAAATAAAAGCCTTCAAACTTTTAAGGGGAAGCGTGGCATACACTTAGAGGGTCATTTAACGTCCTATGGTATCCAGATCCTTGTGTTTGTTTGCTGCTGTATGCTCCATTGATACGCCTGTGCAGGCGTTGCTGTGACATCACATGCTATGCGATCGATCTCCGCAGCAATTTTTAGACAACCAAAGGGACCAGGAATTCCCCTCAGAAATTGGGCTACCAGCCAGACTTCAGGGAACACTGCCAGCCCTGCACAAAAGGACAAAAAGGTTAACTACTAAGAATTAACCTTTAGACTTACTACTTTAATACATTTATAGTATTAGCAAAGTCAGCATAACATGCAAACAAGTACGTTGTCTGAATGATAATTTCCTTAATAATCATGAGATGTACTGCAAGATAAAGGCTTGACCATTTTATCATGGGAGGGAAAAAATAGTAATTGTTGAGTTGATGGAAAGAGACGCAGAATATAATATATCTCATAACAATACAACATCAGGTAACTGTTCCTACTGCAAGAGATGATTCACCCAACACCCTATTATTCTTATTCTATTTTTATTCTAAAATTGGTATACATGGTGACCATAATGTATTCACCCTATTATAAGTCTTAATACATTATAATGGGGTGAATAGTTTATGGACATATTTATTTATGGATATATATACTGTATATAGACAGAAAGCTGTCTGTGCATCAAAGACTTCTGGATGACACCCGGTGCAAAATCATGGCAAGACTGAGATTTAAGGTAAAAGAAATCATTGTTTTTAACTGGAATTATTTACATTAAATAATGTAGTGCGATTGGTTGCCTCATTTTGTACATAAGGGTTTTAAAGCTAAGAAAATGTGATACATAGCCCTTTAGCCCATTATATTGTATAACACTGCATAGTTTAATGTATGAGACATAATTAAAGAGTTTCAATGACTACTTCAGATGTTGACTTGAGTTGGACAAAATTTGCGCATAAAATTGAATCAACCGCAGATTTCCAAGTTGCTTTCAGCGGATTTTCAGGGATCTGACTCGAAAAGGGAGACTCAGTTTTATTTTTCATATACTGTATGTAACACCCCTATGACCACGCATAAGTATATTCATGGACATGCCCGGTGGCCAGTGGCTTTTCACCAAGGACTGAGATCATAGCATACCAAGAAGGATGACATCACAGAAGGAGGAGTGAAGAGAGATATAGGTAGAGAGGAGCATGTGAGCAAGGGAGACCTACAGAGACAGAGAGGACCTATCCCGAGGAGCCTGGCAAGTGATACAGCGCCGTGGCAGAGCCTGGCTAGCCTGGCAGCACAGCACATCCCGAGGATAGTGAATATGATTCAGGAGGATACATCACCTGATGAAAGGAAACCTATGGAGATTGGGGTTCCCAAGGTGTAAGTAGACCAATTGGAAGTACATCCGGGGGATCGTCCTAAAACCCATCAGTATCTTTTTAAACCTACATGGCTACTGTAATTCTTTGCAAAGTAAAAAATAAAGATAGGTGCTGCAAGCCAAATGACACTGAATAAAGAATGATACCATTACCGGTGCTCCTACGAATGGACGAAAGCCTGCAGCAAATCCAGGAATGTAAAGAGGGAAGCAACGTAAGGCACAAACAGATTTTGATAATTGCTGATTTACTTGAAGCCAAAAAAACACAACGTTTCGACCATAAGGTCTTTTTCAAGTGGAGATCAAGTGGCAGTGCAATGTACCAGGCCTGCGACTAACACACATGAGCTCCAAAGCTGTGCCGGCACCATTAGTTAGCACATGGGCCACCAGGACTGAGTAAGAGACACTTTGGGACAATTGCGCCGCCGGGTGAATTAATATTCTTTCTGTGTTATTGCCATAAGTATTGTTCATGTTCCTCCGACTCTGAGGGCCACTGTATATGATTTCTGTGTTCTCTACTTATAAAGCACCATCATTTATAAGATACGTTTCCCGTTGGATTGTCTGACCTGGTTACTCGCTGGCTGAATATCCTCTCTCAGGTGCAAGGGAGGCGGACTCAGGCGGCCGCCCTTAATACATCTAGTGATATACAGAGCTGTTACATATATATAACTGAAAATCCACAAACGAATACGGATTTAAAAAAATCCCAAATGTTACAACATTCAATTCCAGACACTGAAATATGGATTTTGAGGGGAGAGGAAAGCTATTTTAGTATAATCCCACCCTAACCCTAATATATATATATATATATATATATTTATATATATATATATATATATATATATATCCCGTGATACCTAACTTCCAATACAACTATTCACAAAGCGGTGATAAAATCAGTGCATTGGTGTCAGGTGTGCTCACCACAAACCGGACTAGACCGCGAGGCTGAAGTGGGGATGTATATAACCGCCATCCTACAATTGCGTGGGTAGGTCTGGATTGCAGTGTCGGTGTTGGTAGCTGGGTCAGGACTGGAGAGTCTAGGGTAGTGGAGGTACTTGCCATAGTCAGGGGTTGGAGAGGGTAGAGTAGTCAAAGTCTGAAGCCGTGGTCGAGGAGGGGAGAGAGTAGAAGTCTAGTTGACGAGCCGAGGTCCAAGGATGCCAGATGTCAGAAGTCCAGGTCAAAGCTAGGGTCAAACACAAGGTACAAGAACAAGAAAGCACTGTTTAGCGTGAAACGTGTGGGAGGTGAAATTCCCCTGTTTTGTCTTTAGCATGTCTTTTGTTTTTTAAGATGTAGTTTAATAAAAGTTTACTATTTTTATACTTACCCGGTGAGTTGATCAGTGCTTTTTCCTGGGTCCGCTGTTCAACCAATCCTTCGTTGTATGCAGTATCACACTATAAAGCCATTTGTAGCTCCCTTTCCCACGTGTCTAGGGAGACTACAAGTGGTGCTTTACCTGAGTGTCTTACAGGAGGCCTGTTCTTTAGCTGAAGGGAGCCTGGGGTGACCTTGTTTCACTTACACACAGCTCCCCCACCTGAGAAGGATCCTCACACAGTGGGATAGACCTTCCCAAGACAATACAGCAGTAAATTTACATGCTTTGTACTATAAAGGAATATTTACTGAACATACAGTAGGATCAACACAGTACAACTTTATACCACAATAGTAACCATGTGGAGTATCCCAACAGGTGCGGTGGCACCATTGTCCGTCCCATACGTCAGTCCCCACCCAAAGTGTAGGGAGTAGCGCTACCCCTGGAAACTGTTGGTGCACTTGATATTATACCTTCCCGGGCACTGTAGTACCCAGGTACCATCAAATAGTACAAAGAATCCGTCTGATCCACTGACGTAATTCGGTCCGGTCTGTCCTACGAAGACATCCGCCTCTGCGTGGGGTGGACTCCCGCTGGAGGGTCCTACCATAAGAGTCTCTGGGTATAGGCCTGGGTCTGGTTCCAGACCGCAGGCCTCACACACCGCGTAGTGTCTAGTCACTGGCACCTGATACTAATGCAGCAATGGGAAAGTGTCCATATCTGGGGTCTTCCCTGTAGAAGCCACAAGCTGAGGATGGTTGGAGCCTATCTGGGGCCTGCGGGGCAATTATAGGCCTAGCCCAGGGAAGCACTGTTCCCTGGACACTACCTGCTCTGTTGCTGCTTCACTTCCGACTGACTTGTGTTGCTCCGTTTGCCAAATGTAACTCTTCTACTCCTCTGTGAACCTGGGAGCCCTATTGGCTCTGCTGGCCCATGTGTTGTGCAGCCCCTGGGGCTGCTGGGAATTGTAGTCCCTCGCAGAGCCTATTGCTAAGAAGGCCGCCGCTCATGCTTTACTGCGCATGCGAGAGCCGTCTAGTGCGCATGCGCAATCTCTTAAAATGGCGGTGCCCTGCATATACGGGTTGCCGCAGATCACCGGACCTCCGGTGCACCATCTACTTCCACGCAGCCTCCCTACATCTGTGACAGGTCCACCTGCCACTCCAGCGGCACCTGGCGTCTCCGCTGAGCAATCGTAGCCTCCCCCTTCCCCGCACCACCATTGGGAGGTAAGGGGACATGGCTACACATTTCTCCCCTTTTAAACCACTTATCACTGATTTGTGAATAGGCCCATTGGAGAGACACGTGTGTCCTCCTAATCATACCCGTGCACACGCTCTTAGCTTCTTTTAAAAGCACACCCTTTTCACTTCCTGGTTGCCAGTTCAATGTGCCTTGTGCATAAAAAGGAGCACACCTCAGATACCTGGGAGATATGCTTATAGCACATGCAAAGTATAGAAAGGAAGCCAGGGGGAGTGTCCACGCGTATGATTAGCTACAAGTACAGGTGTAAACAGCAGAGCTCAAAAGTATGGTACAACAGTGGAGCTATCAAGCAGCTGGTTTAGCTCATTGCTAAAACTACTACCCTAAATACAAGAGGTATTTATATTATCCATATTTCCCAACAGACTATGTAAAGAGGGTAAAGACACCTTCTATATTGAAGGTTGAGTGTGTCGCTGTCGCCGGCACTATAAGCTCAGCCTTAGTGCTATGGGAAAAAACAAAAGAACAAGGCGCACAACGCACATAGTGTATTAAAGTATAAAATGTGACTTTATGGTTAAAAGTAAATAGTTCTGGGTACATCAAGTGAGAATAAACAAGCAGTTGGTATATAGGTTTACCACACCAGGAGATGACACTGTGCGACACCCTCGGATGGATCTCAGCATGCAATGGGTCTGGAGTCGTCTCATCTGTCCCTTACAGCGTCCTCCGTTTAGGGGTGGTAGGTGGATAAGTCCCTTGTATGGAAAGCCCCACAGCACACAGCTTACAGGGTGGTAAAAAAGCCGCAGGAATCAGCGTTCTTGGATCACTGCACCGTTTGCCGCCACTCCTCGTTATGCGCTCGGCGATGATGTCACAAGTCGCTCCTCCGCTTCCGCAATGCCTCTCGTGGAACGCACAGCGTGCGTGTCAGTCCAGTACTGTTCAGCAGCGGGGAGGAATAAAGCGCTAGGCAGGCGGCTTACAGATAGTGTCCAAAATCACACAGGAAGGGGGGAGAAGAACATAGACACCTCTCTTCCAACGCGTTTCGTAACACTGGGTTACTTCTTCAGGGAATGTATGCATAATGAGGGGGCAGGTACATATATATATACTACACTTCACCCAATCACAAATGCGGTGTCTAATTGCCACATCATCAGTAACAGGTGTGGCAAATTGCTCTTACTCTGTGATACTCTGTCTCACAGAACATATTAACAATCAATATATAAAAAAGCATAAAATTTATTTAATCTAAAACAGATTTATTTCAAAAACATTTTCGGCGCATGAATAGTGGAGCTTCTGGAAAAGAAAAGCCATAATTAGATACAAAGCAATATTAATACATATAAAAAGGAATGGATGTCTTTATAAACACTCAGATATTTCAGAAACTAATATAATGACCAAATATCAATGTCTTCATTTAACCCCTTAGGGCTCAATGAATTAATTTGATATATCCAAAAGGTCTCTTGTTGTGAGAGACTTTTAATCCTGTCACCTCCCCTTCTTTCTTTGGGGACCACTTTAATCCCCTTAAATTGCAATCTCGAGGGATCTTTATTATGATAAAGTGCGTAGTGACGGGAAAGACTATGTTTGTCATAACCTATTTTAATGTTCCTAATGTGTTCCTGGATTCTAGTTTTCAGGCATCGTTTTGTGCGGCCAATATATTGCAAGCCGCATTCACAGTTTATCATATATACCACATGTGTGGAATTACAGTTAATAAAAGTGTCAATCACGAAACTCTCACCGGTGGTAAATGATTTGAAAGTTTTTCTCTCTGGATGGAGAAATTTGCATATAGAACACTTCCCACACTGATAGTTACCTATGGGTTTATCTCCAAGCCATGTTATTGGCTTGGTGTGGGTATGGCCCACATCACTAGGGGCTAATGTATTTTTAAGATTTTTGGCCCTTCTGTATATAAACTTAGGAACTTGTGTAATATGGTCATTTAAAATTGGATCAGTGCATAAAATTGCCCAGTGCCGTTGTACAATTCTTACAATTTTCTTATTCATTGAATTGTAGGTGGTAATGAAAGGCACTTCAACTAGGTTATTCTGGGAATTACTTACTTCTTTTTTAGCTTTCGGTATTAACATTAATTGCCTATCCATATTTCTAACTGTATTTAGGTCTCTAGTCAGATCTGCATTTGAATATCCTATCGTTGGAATTCAAATATGTCAGGAAGGTACAAATGGAAGAATCATCCCCCCTCCCATACACACAGATTCTTCCATTTGTACCTTCCTGACATATTTGAATTCCAATGATAGGAACTTGATCTTTACACTTGTGTCTAACCCACTCAGTATAAATTTTTTGGATTTAAAACTGACTGCATTGGACAATGGGAATGTTTCCACCAAGGTCTTTTTTAAAGAAATTGATGCCAACAATCTATTAATGGCAAGCAGCAACCACAAAAAATCGTGGATTGCGAATATTCCCAAGGGCCAATTTATTCACATCAAACGAAACTGTAGTGGAGATAATGATTTTGAGACACAGTCCAAAATACTTTTTGACAAGTTCCTAGAGAGGGGATATTCAAATGCAGATCTGACTAGAGACCTAAATACAGTTAGAAATATGGATAGGCAATTAATGTTAATACCGAAAGCTAAAAAAGAAGTAAGTAATTGCCAGAATAACCTAGTTGAAGTGCCTTTCATTACCACCTACAATTCAATGAATAAGAAAATTGAAAGAATTGTACAACGGCACTGGGCAATTTTATGCACTGATCCAATTTTAAATGACCATATTACACAAGTTCCTAAGTTTATATACAGAAGGGCCAAAAATCTTAAAAATACATTAGCCCCTAGTGATGTGGGCCATACCCACACCAAGCCAATAACATGGCTTGGAGATAAACCCATAGGTAACTATCAGTGTGGGAAGTGTTCTATATGCAAATTTCTCCATCCAGAGAGAAAAACTTTCAAATCATTTACCACCGGTGAGAGTTTCGTGATTGACACTTTTATTAACTGTAATTCCACACATGTGGTATATATGATAAACTGTGAATGCGGCTTGCAATATATTGGCCGCACAAAACGATGCCTGAAAACTAGAATCCAGGAACACATTAGGAACATTAAAATAGGTTATGACAAACATAGTCTTTCCCGTCACTACGCACTTTATCATAATAAAGATCCCTCGAGATTGCAATTTAAGGGGATTAAAGTGGTCCCCAAAGAAAGAAGGGGAGGTGACAGGATTAAAAGTCTCTCACAACAAGAGACCTTTTGGATATATCAAAATTAATTCATTGAGCCCTAGGGGGTTAAATGAAGACATTGATATTTGGTCATTATATTAGTTTCTGAAATATCTGAGTGTTTATAAAGACATCCATTCCTTTTTATATGTATTAATATTGCTTTGTATCTAATTATGGCTTTTCTTTTCCAGAAGCTCCACTATTCATGCGCCGAAAATGTTTTTGAAATAAATCTGTTTTAGATTAAATAAATTTTATGCTTTTTTATATATTGATTGTTAATATGTTCTGTGAGACAGAGTATCACAGAGTAAGAGCAATTTGCCACACCTGTTACTGATGATGTGGCAATTAGACACCGCATTTGTGATTGGGTGAAGTGTAGTATATATATATGTACCTGCCCCCTCATTATGCATACATTCCCTGAAGAAGTAACCCAGTGTTACGAAACGCGTTGGAAGAGAGGTATCTATGTTCTTCTCCCCCCTTCCTGTGTGATTTTGGACACTATCTGTAAGCCGCCTGCCTAGCGCTTTATTCCTCCCCGCTGCTGAACAGTACTGGACTGACACGCACGCTGTGCGTTCCACGAGAGGCATTGCGGAAGCGGAGGAGCGACTCGTGACGTCATCGCCGAGCGCATAACGAGGAGTGGCGGCAAACGGTGCAGTGATCCACGAACGCTGATTCCTGCGGCTTTTTTACCACCCTGTAAGCTGTGTGCTGTGGGGCTTTCCATACAAGGTACTTATCCACCTACCACCCCTAAACGGAGGACGCTGTAAGGGACAGATGAGACGACTCCAGACCCATTGCATGCTGAGATCCATCCGAGGGTGTCGCACAGTGTCATCTCCTGGTGTGGTAAACCTATATACCAACTGCTTGTTTATTCTCACTTGATGTACCCAGAACTATTTACTTTTAACCATAAAGTCACATTTTATACTTTAATACACTATGTGCGTTGTGCGCCTTGTTCTTTTGTTTTTTGTTTAGTTCCTGGGGTGTCGAGCCACCCCCAAGAAAGGCTGCAGACCCACGATTAGTGCCAGATCCACACTTAAGGTCCACAACATTGTTTGTTTAATCACGGTGCACTGTTCACTTGATATTTGTTGTCACTAGTTATTAGCTGCGCACTATCACTCTTTTCTACTTTTAGTGCTATGGGAACCTACAACACATCAATTTGTAACCCTGAAAGGGTCAAATGGATTTAAGTAGATAAGCATGTATCTTCAGAATTAAATATCTTAAATCTCAATGTTATACTACAGTACTGTATGCATTTCATGGTGCATTTCCATAAAGGGGAACAGTGCATTTGAGGAAGTGTCTGTGTAACCTATCTTTTAGCAGACTGAGGGCACTCACATAAAAGCGAGACTGAGCTTATATCCCGAGGCATAGGAAAATAAACAAATTTGCCCAAGGTCACAAGGAGAGCCAACACTGGGATTCAAACCAGGTTCACCCATTACAAAGGAACTAAGCTACTCCTTCAGACATTGTTAAGGTTATAAGAATGTAAAAACATGTGTTAGGCATTTATACATTGGAGAGGTTAATCCGCATAAACTATGACACCCTATAATACCCAATATAGTACTGTATGTTGCAGTACTAAAAATGTAAATGTTTGGATATTTTACAGTTAATTTCCTGTTTGAGAGGACAAAGCACTCATTACATCGTACAAAGTTGTGTCTAGGTGAGCTCCGATCACCATACAGCAAAACAAGCAGTAGAACTTGTAGAAGACCAAAAAAAAGTATAGAACATCACAGGGAATTAGGAACCAATTTACCTGAGAGCTATTCAAAGTGACAGTCCGACAAAGCAGGAAACACTTCTTTTATTAGTCACTAACAGTTAATCACTTTCATTTACTTTTAAACTTTCAACTTTTCTGTTAAAAGAACAAATGCGTTTTTGTCTTTTTTAGATCCATGAATTTCATTACTGCAGACTCTTCTGTTACCACAGTCTGCCCCCACCCAAGACTTCCAAATTATACAGAGACCGATAATCTTAGATGAAAGACAGTCACAACTTTAATAAGCAAATACACATAAACTTCTTAAACATATTTATCCTTGACAGCCAACCCAGATATTAACATAAAACATTTGATCAATGGCAGCCACTAGCCTAGGTCCAAGTGTGCATGTTCACATCCATAACATATGTTAGCTTCCAGTCCAAGTCAATTGAACTACAAGCATTGTAGCTGCAGTACCTTCCTGAAGCAAATTTGTCTAAAATTGCCAACCACAAATCCTTCTACAGTATAATAAAGGCTGGCAGGAACCACCCACAGCTCTGACAACAAATAAATATCCCAATAAACACAAATTAACACATAATTTATATTCAATTAATACATCAAATGTAAAGGCAAATAAAAAAATGTATCTATATTTTCAGGCTTCCTCCAAATATATATGTTTTATATTATTATTAATATAATAGGGAGGGCAGGAAACATACTCACGCCTAAACTGTAACAGCTGTGACTAACCCAGAGCACTTCCCATCAAATTGTTACACAAATCTTCCAAACCCCAACAAAATGAACCATAAAATGGCTGCAGGCTAGGCATCTCTGCAGGCATGTGCTTCTATCGTGATGCCATCTCCCCACAGATACCTACATAGCAGAGCTGGTAAAGACCACCTGCCACTGGTGAGCCATGTTAAGCTATTACATGGACTCCCCACTAACAAAAAGCCACTGTTTAAAGACACTGCAGAGCTGATACCTTGTTAAAGTATGATCGTTTAAATGGGGCCTCGCGATTCTCTGACCTTCTGAAATCCTATACAAAACCAAACAGACAAATAGGAGCCTTGCTTTCAAAAAACCTTAACCCAAGAGCCCTTAGCCATAGAGTCAGTCTTTAACACTTGATTTCATAGCACTCCTTGAATACAACTCACTAATCATTCTCTCCCGTCTCGATTACTGTAACCTCCTGCAGTCCGACCTTCTTGCCTCTCACCTGTCACTACTACAATCTATCATAAACGCTGCTGCCAGAATCACTTTACTCTCTCCGAAATCTGCCTCGGTGTCTCCCCTGCTGAAATCCCTCTCCTGGCTTCCTATCAAATCCTTTGATTGAGATTTCAGAGTCACGATGTAGGCGACAATTGTGATAGCCTATACAGACGTTTTGTCATTTTGTCATTCCTTATTGTTATGGCTCTAACCTGAATATCTCGTGTGTTTTACATTTTATTTTTTTGCTTTTAACCTTTATGTTTGCCTTCCCCGCAGCGGGGTTGCTGTGAACATATGTTTTTAGAGGTACATGCAAGTTATTACCGGCAAGCCTGTTTATCTGTAATATGATAGGCTGACGGCTTAACCAATAGGTGCGCACCTCATTTGCATATCATTTGTGGTTACCATAACAACCGCATAGCTTAAATAGCTGGGATTTGCATGGTACCTCCTACCCCCAAAGAAGTTCAGCTCCGTGAACGAAACGCGCGTCGGGTAATGACGTGGGGGCCACGTCATCAGCGCGACTGAAGCGGCAGCTTCAGATATCTGTAAACAGTAACTCGATCTATTTAGCTGTTTAAACAAGATTTGGGCCATACGTGGTAGCCACTAGTTGAGTTAGCGGTGATTCATAGTGCATACATGGGCACCCGCGCAGAGCCTTATGATATAGGTTAGTCTCAGCTGGTATGTAGATACGGTTACGGAAGACACCAGTCATGACCATACAGGGCTATCCCCTTTGCCACATTCGTTACTACAGCAATTAGACTCATTATTTTTGGAGCTATATAGTAGAGTGCTTACATTATATTACTGTCTTGAGTCCTTTCAGATAATAGGGATAGGTCTCTGTATAGCCATATGTTTTGGGAGCACGATTCTGTCCCAACAGAATGGGCTTCCCGCTTTCTTTCTCTAACCTCTTCTTTTGGCCTTCAACAGTGGACTGAAGCCAGCACCCACAAGGATGGACACTACCTAGACCTGGTTTTCACTAAAAACTTCTCTCTCTCCGATTTCTCCATTTCCCCTTTTCCTCTCTCTCTGACCATCACCTCATCTCATTTTCGCTCTCTCGCTTCTCTCCATCTCCACCTCGCCCTCGTTTTTGCAGAAACCTGCGCTCTATTAACCTACCAGCTCTTGATTCCACTTTACGCTCCTCCCTCTCCTCTCTCAGTTCTGCTTCAGACCCTGACAACCTGGTCAGGAACTACAACTCTGCCTTATCTTCCTCTCTTGATCTTCATGCCCCGCTTTCTCTCTGCCGTCCTCGCCCTTCTAACCCCAGACCCTGGCTAAACTCCCACACACGCATGCTGCGTTCCTCCACTCGTTCCTCTGAACGCCTCTGGAGGAAATCTCATACGCTCGCAGACTTCATTCACTACAAATTTATGCTATCCTGTTTCAACTCTGCCCTCTCTCAGGCTAAACAAATCTACTTTTCACCACTAATCAACACACACAAGTCTAACCCACGCCGTCTCTTTTCTGTCTTTGACTCTCTACTCAGACCACCCTCAGCTGCCTCCTCTTCTTCCTCCATCTCACCTCAGGACTTTGCTGACTTTTTTAAGGAAAAGGTGGAATCCATACGGCAGAACATCCCATCTGTTGCCTCCTCCCATCCCACAATGCTTCCCAACTCGCCTCCTGCCTTTCTTGACTCTTTTTCCGCTATCTCGGAGGAGGACGTGTCACTGCTGATCTCCTCTTCTCCCTCTACCACTTGCCCTCTTGATCCCATTCCCTCCCATCTCCTAAAACCTCTTGCTCCTTCTATAATCCCTATGCTCACACAGATCTTTAACTCTTCCCTCTACTCTGGTACCTTTCCATCCTCCTTCAAGCATGCAACCGTTATACCATTACTCAAAAACAGCAAGCTTGACCCTACCTGTCCTTCTAATTATTGACCTGTCTCCCTCCTGCCTTTTGCCTCCAAACTCCTTGAACGTCTTGTATTCTCTCGATTGCTACACTTTCTCAACACCTATTCTCTCCTAGACCCTCTACAATCTGGCTTCCGCACTGCTCACTCTACTGAAACAGCCCTCACTAAAATAACTGACGACCTCCATGCTGCCAAAGACAGAGGTCATTACACTCTGCTCATATTACTCGACCTCTCTGCAGCATTCGACACCGTGGACCACCCTCTTCTCCTTCACATTCTCCATACTCTTGGTATTCGGAATAAAGCTTTATCCTGGATCTCCTCTTACCTCTCCCATTGTACTTTCTAGTGTCTCTTTTGCTAACACCTCCTCCTCCTCTATTGATCTCTCTGTGGGGGTACCCCAGGGCTCTGTCCTGGGACCCCTTCTCTTTTCTCTTTACACACTCTCTCTAGGTGACCTAATCACATCTTTTGGGTTTAAATATCACCTCTATGCTGACGACACACAAATTTACCTTTCAACCCCTGACCTTACACCTGCTATACAAACCAAAGTTTCTGAATGCCTCTCTGGAATATCATCCTGGATGGCCATCCGCCGACTGAAACTTAACATGGCAAAAACAGAGTTCCTTATACTTCCTCCCAAACCTGGCCCTACTACCTCCTTCCACATTGCTATTGGAAATACGATCATTCACCCAGTAGCCCAAGCACGCTGCCTAGGGTTTACACTTGATTCCTCTCTCTCATTCTCCTCTCATATTCAAAACGTTTCTAAAACTTGTTGCTTTTTCCTCCGCAATATCACAAAGATACGCCCTTTCCTCTGTTACTCAACTGCTAAAACTCTGACTCAGGCCCTCATTCTCTCACGTCTCGATTACTGCAACCTCCTGCTGTCCGGCCTTCCTGCCTCTCACCTGTCTCCCCTACAATCTATCCTAAACGCTGCTGCCAGAATCACTCTACTCTTTCCTAAATCTGTCTCCGCATCTCCCCTCCTGAAATCCCTCTCCTGGCTTCTGATTAAATCCTGTATCTCACACTCAATTCTCCTGCTCACTTTTAAAGCTTTACATTCTTCTGCCCCTCCTTACATCTCAGCCCTAATTTCTCGCTATGCACCATCCCGACTCTTGCGTTCTTCTCAAGGACGTCTTCTTTCTACCCCCTTTGTATCTAAAGCTCTCTCCCGCCTTAAACCTTTCTCACTTTCTGCCCCACACCTCTGGAATGCCCTTCCCCTCAATACCCGACTAGCCCCCTCTCTATCCACCTTTAAGACTCACCTTAAGACACATCTGCTTAAAGAAGCATATGAATATCACTGGATAATCAGGGGCACATGATACATAAAGTTTGGCCCCCTGCAGACGCACTCACTAGAACTCCCTCCTACTGTCTCTGTACGTTCTCCCTACCTACCAATTAGATTGTAAGCTCCTCGGAGCAGGGACTCCTTCCTTAATGTTACCTTTACAGTATGTCTGAAGCACTGTAACATAACATGATCTGTTATTTATTTTATTTGTTATTTATATGATATGTATTACTACTGTGAAGCGCTATGTACATTTATGGCGCTATATAAATAAAGACATACAATACAATACAATACAACAGTTAATGTACAGTACTCACTTTAATTTTGGAAGTATTCCTTAAGTGAGCACAAACGGCTTCGCTCAGTTAAAATTATAGTGAGAACAGATAGTTTCTCCAACGTTTTTCTGAGCTGATCCAACCAACCCTCTCAATTTTCTAGTGCAGTGTTATTTGTGCTGCTTAGAGTCTATGTTGTGGGGGTATATACAGTATGTAAGCAAACTCTCATGTGTATTTGTATATTCTTACATTACTACTATATTCAGTGAACAGTAGGCACTCCTTGGGGGATTTTGATACATAATCTCCGTCTGACCTTATTCTTTAGATACAATATATCAGGGGTCTATGTGCACTACTGACACCTATATACATTACCTTGCTCTGTAAGAGCTAGAGATTTTCTGAGTATTAGCGAATGTGTGCTAAACATCTGAATATCAGTTTACAGCTTTACCAGACTCCACCTTCTCTGTTTAACATTTATCAGGGATAATAGGTGGGGTCTTAATAGGTAATTGTAGATGAGTTACTCGCTGTTCTAGCGCTATTTTATCTGTGTTTATGTCTATATCCAATAATTATGTCTATATCCAATAATTAATCAAATTTATTTGTTTTTGTATTAGTAGAGTCCGTGTGCGTCCTAGTAGGGTCTTCTCTCTCCCGTGTTTTCCATATGCATATACCCTGACAGCACCACTCTAGAAAGGTTTTTGGTTAATATATCGGCAGGCTAAGCAGGCATGTGTTTTTGTGTTTCCTATCAAATCCCGCATCTCACACTCAATTCTCCTCCTAACTATTAAAGCTTTGCACTCTTCTGCCCCTCCTTACATCTCAGCCCTAATTTCTCGATATGCACCATCCCAACTCTTGCGTTCTGCTCAAGGATGTCTTCTCTCTTTTCACCCCTTTTGTATCTAAAGTCCTCTCCCGCCTTAAACCTTTCTCATTGATTACCGCTCATCTCTGGAATGCCCTTCCCCTCAATATCCGACTAGCACCCTCTCTATCCACCTTTAAGACCCATCTTAAAATACACCTCCTTAACAAAGCATATGAGTAGCTCCGTGGCTGATACTATACACCTCATACATACATCAACCTTGGCCCCTTGCAGACGCACTTACCAGAACACCTTCCTACTGCCGCTGTACATTTTTCCCACTCACCAATTAGATTGTAAGCTCTCTGGGGCAGGGACTCCTTTTCCTAAATGTTACTTTTATGTCTGAAGCGCTTCTTCCCATTATGTGTTATTTGTATTATTTGTTATTTATATGATTATTACATGTATTACTGCTGTGAAGCACTGTGTATATTAATAGCGCTATATAATAAAGATATGCATACATACATGAGTGCTCCAAAAAAGGCCAAAGCAAAAGCTGCCTTGGACAATGCTGTGTGGAAGAGGTAGTAAATATTGTGCATACCTAATTTAAAAGTCCTGAATAATATGATGAATCATTGCTGCTCCAGCTTTCAATGACTCCTGCACTAGTCCTTTGAAGTGTATAATCTTAATCGACGTGTTGGCTGCGCACTGTTGGATTTTTAAAGTAATGATTCTGCCATTATGAAATTGTATGTAATTTCTGCTGTACATATAGCATTTATTAAACATGGCTTACAAAGAACATGCAAAATGTTACATAGATATCTATCTATATATATATATATATATATATATATATCTATCTATATATATATATATATATATATATATATATATATATAAAACAAAGGGATAGGCACATGGGAAAAAAATATTTTATTTCCTTTGGAATATCTCTCTCTCTCTCTCTCTCTCTCTCTCTCTCTCTCTCTCTCTCTCTCTCTCTCTCTCTCTCTCTCTCCAATTTTTTTTAAATAGTAGCAATAGAGTTATCAGCTACAGTAACAAATTAGAATAATCTTGAATCAGAAGGACCAATACACTGGTATTGATGGAGACTTTTGCCCATTCAAAAAAATGTAAAAGTATTATTTAGTATCTAGACCATATTGGTGTTGAGAGAGAGACAGTAACATTCATAAAGTAGGTTTATGTCAGGAGAGGAAAGTCACTGGGTATCCTTATGATAAAAATGACAGAGGTCACAGAAGTGTACAAAAAAGCAAAACAAGTGAGTAAATAAAAATGTTTAAGCTACAACACCTGTTATTAAACCCCCAAAGTCTGAATTAGATGCAATTTTTACTCAAAGACTAACCAAATTATGCACTATACTATTCTTCCAAAGCCAATCATTGAAAATTCAGAAGAATATTACAAACTGGATTTGGATAGGTTTATTGAGAGGGAATGAGCGCCACACTTTGGGTGAGTAATTTTTACAAAATGAACAACGCGTGTAAAGACAAAGTAAAGACAGTAATGGAACTGGTTGGGTATTCAGCTTGGTAATAATTCCCTCCCCTTATTACTTTGACCCAGAGCAGTTGTAAATTGAAAAGTATACATAATGTATAGTGCTGAAATCAAGGGAGTGGAGTAAAACATAACATATTATCAATGATAAGCATAGTGTTGCACAGATAACTTTGAAACTTGTTGGTTGGTCTCAATAAAACCTTTTGTCTTGAAGCAAAGAAAAAAAAGTCACCACGGTTTTAATCTTTATAACGTAAATTGAAAATGAAATTAAGGTAGAGTGGAGTCAAATATATTATATCAATAATAGTTAACTGTTTGCCTGCCAATTTTTTTTTATTTATTTTTTTAAATTGGTTTGAAAAGAGATAAATGTAAAAAGTAAAAAAAAGTATCCCACTTATAAACTGGTCTATCACATGGTGGACAAGATTTAAATACACTAATGGTGTATACTGCGCTGTGCGTGGAATAATCCAGATATCCCTGCTGTGCCAAAAAGCTTACAATCTACTTGTGTTGCCTGCTGCTTTGGGAGATATTTATTAAGCAGTGCAATTCCACTGGATACCTTCCAGTGCTTGAAGACACCTTGACCTTATGAACCATTCAAGTCTTATGAAATAGCCGCGCTTAATAAATATGAACTAATGTGTCTTGCCCAGGGTCACCAGGAGAGCTGACATAGTGATTCAAAGCAGGTTTGGCCCCATCAAAGACAGTGTTCTTATCCCTAAGTTACTTTTTCAGTCATTTCTAAAGTGATTTTGTTTAAACTCCAAATATAAAATGAATATGAAAACCTTTGTTAGTATTCATACATTGGAGATCTCAGTCCCCATACAGTTAGTAATATGGACATGTATTTCACAAACACAATGACATTTACTCGATTAGCAAACTTTTAGTAAAAAAAAAAAAAAATTAAGTCACAAGCTACACCCAAAAATATTGCAAGGTTCCTTGACAAATTTGTCAAGTGACCTTGGTTTTCTTAACGCAATTTTTTTTCTACAAAATGTTACCACTTTGTCAAACATCAAAAATAAATTGGCAAATAACATTTCAAATAGATATTGTGAACATTTTTGACAAAACAATTGTGAATTACAAAATTGTGACATTTCTAAAAATAGAGTAAAATGGACAAACCGGCCAGTTTGCACATCTCTGCATACAGTAATCGTTTCCTGATTCAAACTACCACAGCTCAGCTTAGTCAATTCCAGCATTATTATCACTGCAGTTCTCTCTAAATACAGGTAAACCCCGTTATACCGCGCCTCGTTATACCGCGATTCGGTTATAACGCGGTTTTCCTGTGGCTCCCGTTTAAAAAAAAAAAAAAATTTAAATGTAATTTTTTTTTGCACCCTGCACACACTGCACACACTGCACACACTGCACACACTGCACACACTGCACACACTGCACACACTGCACACACTCTCACTGCACACACTGCACACACACTGCTCACTGCACACACACTGCTCACTGCACACACACTGCTCACACTGACACACACTGCACACTGCACACACACTGCTCATTGCTCACACTGCACACACTGCACACTGCACACACACTGCTCATTGCTCACACTGCACACAGCGTACACTGCACACACACTGCTCACACTGACACACTGCACACACACTGCACACACTGCACACTGCACACACACTGCTCATTGCTCACACTGCACACACACACACACACACCTCCCAATACACATATACATAAATCAGCCTTACCTTGGGGATGATTGGTGAGGCCTGTGGCTGCAGGGGGGGGCGCTGCGTGCCGGTGGGGGTGGTGCTGCGGTGGAGGGGGGTGATGGCTGCGGGGGCCCCCAATGCTGCGGGGGCTGGTGGGATGGCCTGGTGCAGCGCGGGGGGCAGGTAGGTGGGGGTAGGTTGGCGGTATGGCCCGGGGCGGGGGGTCGGACGTCATTGTGCTGTGGGGGGGTGGCGGGGCCCTGCGCTGTGGCGGAGTGGCAGGACGACCCTGCGCTACGGCGGGGCGAGGGGGCCCTGTACTGAGGCGCCATTTCCCTGTGCTGCGTCGGAGGGGTGAGCGGTCTTCCGGAGAGATCCTTTGCTGTGTGGTGGCCCGGTCCTGCGAGGGGGGGTGATGGTGCTGGGGGAGGGGAGGTGACGGTGCTGGGGATGGGGGGGTTGGTGCTGCGGGGGTCCAGGTGGCTGATCACAGCAGGCACCTGTTCCACAATTCTGCTCCCGCGCGCCACTTGACATCCGGCACTGTCGATAGGGAGACCAGTGCCGGTGCAGTTTTTTTTTTTTTACATATATTTTTTTTTTTACATATATTAAATTAACGGGCACGGCCCTTTGCCCTGGGAGGGAGAGGGAGGAGGCTGAGAGGGAGGGGGCTGAGAGGGAGGGGGCTGAGAGGGAGGGGGCTGGGAGGGAGAGGGAGGGAGCTGGGAGGGAGGGAGAGGGAGGAGGCATGTGGCCCGCATGTTGTGCAGGCCTGATGTAGGGCTTCCGGACACCTCTTCCTTCCTTCCCTCCTCACTCCCTCCCGAACAGGCGCGGCGGCCATTTTTAAAAAAAATTAGCGCAACCCCGTTACTAACGCGGTGGTCTCGGGGTGGACCCCGAGGACCGCGTTATAACGGGGTTTACCTGTATGCAGTAGTCCGTACCAGAGCTGAAGTGTTCAGCAGCTAAGTGAATTATGTTTGGTTAGTAGAGGACGTGCAGCTTATGTTTTCTCATAGCAAAATCTCATAGTATATTGGATTTGTAATAAAGTATAAACCAACAGCTATGGACAGATGTGCATACGTAAATGGCAACAAATACCTGTACATAGCTTTTTCTTACATTTTTTTATTTCATTACTGACAAAAGAGGGCATATATGGTGCCTTTTTTGTCTATATATTAAAATAATGAATAGGTAAGCAATTGTCAGTCGTGCTTTCATTAGGTCAGTGCATTATTCATATTATATAGATATTATACATCTCTTTACCTCATATATAGTATATTTTTAATGTCAGGTATTATTAATAGCTGTGCTACAATCTTCTTCTTAAATACTACCTGATGGCAAATCCAAAGTTATAAAGATTACAATGGTTGTTAAAAATAATGCTTTGACAAACATTGTAAAGGTTATTTAAACCCTTTTTCTAACATAGTACGTCGAAATACATTGAACAAATAAGCAGTTATCATTGTATTGGTGAAAAGGGAGGACTTGCACCCCATTGATAAAAGCCCTTAGTAGCTGTGGTTCAACCAAGGACATGACAAAGCTAACATTTTAGAAAGGGTTGGACCATGTTTAAAGATCCTTAATCCCCTAGGAAAGCCAGAGATGCGGCAATCTTTGATCTATGTTTGTAATCAACCACGTTTATAAGGTGTCATTAAAATAGGTTGTTAGCATCATAGTAACTACAATGCTACAATGAAGTAAACGAAGTAATGGCAACCTGAAAGAAAATAAGAAGTCTGTAGCATTATTATCTCCTTTGAAACAATCTGAAAAAAAGAGCATAACAAGAATTTTGAGTTTTATCTAATTATCAGACAAGAACTGACAGAAAAAAAAAAAAGTTAATTCCTGTGTAAAGGCGACCTTTAGGCCTTTAGTTCTTTCCTTTTCCCCCTAAGGCCTGCCCTGCCATTTATAATGAAAAGGAAACAGACATTTCACAGTTTGACTGTAATTAAAGCAAAATCTATATTATATTTGTGTATTGGTCACATAAAAATGTATGACCTGTAATTGATCTGAAGGATATTTTCACAAGCGAGAAAAGCTTTGAATATGAATAGATATATAGAAAGATTCCAGTTGCTAGCCGAAGTGCAGCCAAGCTCTGAAGCTAACAGCATTTGGCTCAACGGTATGTGCAGTAAAGCTTTGTATAATCGCTTTGCTCATTTGCTTTTACCTGTTCCTATATTCTTTAATTAAAACAAAACTATAAAGGACACGTTATAGTCCAGTTCTTACTCTGCCCTAAATGCTCTTATCCTTGTGTTTTATATGTGCGCTGCTTCACCCCCCCACCCCCCTAGAAGATCTTGCTATTGCTACAGGTGACAAACACACAGATACCCAGCAAGCTCTCAGAAACCCTCCAAAATTACCACAAAATATATATACGGCTGCAGCGGCCATATTTGTAAAAGATCACGGAGCCGTTGTCGTTGGATCTGCTGTGTTCCACGCAGTATTCATTTTGCATTCCCGAGTTCATGCCGCATTCACGCCACCCAGCACCCACGGTTGATCCGCAGTTGGTCTGTTTAATTTAATGGTTTCAGATTTAATTGGGTGCAATTCTTCGCGTATCCGCCAGGTGGCAGAAATTCAGGAATTGTAATGAATTGTAATGTGTACAGTACTGTGCTAATGTGTCGACTTGAAAGTGTTTAAAAAAAACAGATAAAAACCATGTCTGCAACAGTGGTCCATTGTGAATTGACCTTGATAGTTGAAGACCCTGAAGAACTTATCTATTTTAGGTGTCTTGTAATTGTAACCCTGTTTCCCCGCCCCCCCCCCCCCCCCAGTCTCTACGGGAGTGTGAGGGATGCATGGGGGCGGGTTACAGGTGTGGTGGTGGTTACCTGTGAGGAACAGGAGGGCCTGAGCTACCCACGATGTTGTGGGGGAGCCAGGACCGGGCTTCTGGGGTGGTAGCCTCCATATTATCTCAGTGGTGCAGAGCCTCCATCTTCTATACTCCCAGGGTAATGGGACAGGACCGGTATAGAAGAACCCCTCAGGTCCCAGGGTTATACTCTCCAAATCACACACAGTCCTTACGGGTACAGAACAGTCTCTTTATTTGACAGAGTAACGATATCCCAACGACAAGGCTTCCAACAGCCACAATACACTCGCCGGTACAGGGTACAACCCGCTCCACTCCCACGACCTCCTCCTCTCCTTCCCTCCAAATCACTCAGCCGACAGGATGGTCTGAGCTAGGGCTGCAATACCCCATGGCCCACCCCCGAGGTTATCCTCGAGGTGGGTCTTGAATTCTATTCCCATCACTCCTGGCAGCGGGGTGAGGGCATTGGTCCACCAGTATTTATTCTATCAGCTCTACTTACAGACGCTGATCGGTTTGGTTCCTCTCGCTCTCAACCGGCATGCTGAGCCGGGGAGCCCGTAGCCTCCTGATACTCCTCGGACCGTTCCGCAGGACTCGTGGCTTACGGCCTAATACTCAGCAGCTGTAGACCCTTGGTCTCTCTGCTCGCTCAGGTTCTTCACTAAGGGACCATCAGTCGGAAAGGAACATAGCACACAGCAAGCACGAAGAACAACACAAAAACCACCACTCTCACCGGAGTGGGCTGCTAAATATAGAGCTAGCCCCTCCCATCCTGGTGTCAGCGGAACCTCCCCTCTTGCTCACACCTGCAGCAGAGTCCAGGTCTGCATCTACCATTCAGGTTAGGGCTATGAAAGGGGGAAACCCATGATGATTACTGGCGCCTGATCTTAACAGGACTTACCACATTAGAAGGAAGATAGGTATAGCCTGAGCTGTTTACAGGGGGCTACATAATAAAAACTCAATGCTCTGTGTCTTTTTTTTACATACTTTCTCCTGCACAATTGCTGACTGGACACAATGAGTGCACCACAGACATATAAAATACCTGACTGTACACATTTTGCAGTATAATTACAATACACTTGCATGTTTAATTAACACTTTTAAGAAACACCCAAAATAAAAATGTATATCTTTTATTTTATATGTATTATTCAATACTTTCAACTTGTTTCCATGCTGTTTTTATTTAATGCGCATGCGTGTATGTCACATTGGAACCTTGTTGAAACGCATATGCGTGTCATCACATTTAGGCGCATGCGTGTATGTCTCATTGGAACCTGGTTGAAACGCATATGTTGTCATCACATTTAGGCGCATGCGTGTATTTCACATTGGAACCTTGTTGAAACGCATATGCGTGTCATCACATTTAGGCGCATGCGTGTATGTCTCATTGGAACCTGGTTGAAACGCATATGCTGTCATCACATTTAGGCGCATGCGTGTATGTCTCATTGGAACCTTGTTGAAACGTATATGCGTGTCATCACATTTAGGCGCATGCGTGTATGTCTCATTGGAACCTTCACGAGAATCATTGAAACACCACCTAACCCCAAACAAAACATGGTTCACATTATGGTTTCTTTAAATCAGTCCTTAAAAAAGGGATGGATCCAGGGCAGGAAGGGAGCGGGATCGTCAGGAACACCCAGAAAAAAACATATAAAAAATAATCATAGTCAGCACATCAGCGGGTGTTTTTAGAGATGAGTATATAGGCTCCTCAGCTTGGGATCTGAAGCTGAGGAGCCTATATACTCATCTCTAAAAACACCCGCTGTCTTTTATTTTACTTCTTGTAAGTAGGTTTTTCACAAGAGCCAAGTCCTTTTGAGTTCTGACTCACATTTACTTTAAGTACTACACTATGATTATTATGTATATGTTTTTTTCTGGGTGTTAATGACGATCCCGCTCCCTTCCTGCCCTGGATCCTAACGTTTGTGAGGGAATCAGTGTATATTCCCTGAAAGGTTGAGAGTTTTTTCAGTTTCACAATTATATTATTTATATTATCTAAGATCACATTCACTGTGTAATAGCGCCGTTCTGAATCACTGGGTCTCACTTAAAAAAGGAATGTCTCGTTTTTTTTTTTTTAAACTTGAAATTCACTTTGAATGTGTGGGGGATTTTTCAAAAAGAGTTTATCACAGATTAATTGCTTTGGGGAAGGTGTGGATAAGCATTTCTATTCACGTTGGTTTATTTGTATGGCTTTGTGCGTAAGGTGGGGTGGGGGAAGGTGCTACAGTTACCACCATCACTTAAATTAAAACTGACAGAAGAACTACAGTACAGTACAGAATGCAATGCAGCCATTACGAAGAAGATAAAGATTGTGAATTTGTATTATTCAGGATTATTTGTATTTTTCATTCTTCCATGATAATCCAGATAAAATAAAATAAATTATTCTTTAAATTCACGAGAATCATTGAAACACCCACACCCCCCAAAGAAAAAGAAAGAATGGCAAAAATTGTTAACTTATCAAAAACATGAATCAGATTATGGTTTATTTAAATCAGTCCTTAAAAACCGATGTCTCTGGTTTTTTTTAAACTTAAAATTCACTTTGAATGTGTGGGGGATTCTCCAAGAAGGGCTTATCACAGATGAATTTCTTTGTTTTTTTTAAAAATTTAAATACACGCATGCGCCTAAATGTGATGACACGCATATGCGTTTCAACAAGGTTCCAATGAGACATACACGCATGCGCCTAAATGTGATGACACGCATATGCGTTTCAACAAGGTTCCAATGAGACATACACGCACGCATCTAAATGTGATGACACGCATATGCGCTTCAACAAGGTTCCAATGAGACATACACACATGCGCATTAAATAAAAACAGTATGAAAAGAAGAGCAATGAGAAGAGAGGCGAACTGGCGCACAGCCAAAAGAGTGGGTCACCAATGCGGGGTTGAAGTATAATTCTTTATTGATCCATAAAAGCAAGAGCAAGTGGAGGTAGGTACTCCTTTTGACACTTATATTCATAAATATATTTTGTGGTAATTTGGGGGGTTTCGGATAGCTTGCTGGGTATCTGTGTGTCTGTTAACTTTGTCCAGCTGGTCTCAGCTGTTTTGGAGGTTAGTGGCTCCTCCCACCCAGGGTTTACTGCTCACCCCTCCCCACTGTCCAAGTAAGCAGGTTTTCTTTTCATGCAGCTGGTTGCGACAGATTCAATGCCAGGACCATCCGTTCTCTAATTATAGAGGTAAATAAGGATTTTAATCAGTTAGTGTTAGGACCTGCCATATTATTGTCATGCCTTGAAAGTGGCTCGCAGGCTTATACGCTTTGGCCAAAGGGTTAACTAACTGACCCTTTTTTTCAAGAGATATATAGGTATTTCACTGTGTATTTTTGTCACATTGGATGTTGCTCTGGACTTCTTTGTTTATTGCTACAGTTGTCATGGTGCTAAATACCTGTGAGGGTCCGTGATGGTATGGGGAAACAGGACAGGCTTTTGGTGATCTGTCAGGCTCTTCTCATGGTGTCAGTGCCTCCAGTCATTGCAGGCTCCAGGTGTACTGGAGACAGTCCCCACATGATAGTTCTCAAGCATACCTCTACCCAATAGACTGTTACTTAGGCAGAGGTATATAAAACAGTATCCTTTATTGAGGCAGCCACTGCAGTTGTCATTACAGCGTATGCAATGGTTTTCAGGATCAGTCCCAGGGCTCTGGATGGTACTGGCCTTCTTGCAATCTTGAGGCCTTGCAATCTGGTAGGTCTCCTACCCTCAACCCCTTAATGGGCTGAGAACATTTCTCCTCCCGGCCGGGATGGACTCAGCTCAACTCCTCCTCAGACCAGACTCACAACTAGACTGACTATAATTTAGGACACTTCCTCCCTAAGGCACAGAGGGAGAGGGCACAGAGTATGCACCATGATTGGCTGTACACAGACTCAGTTCACCTCCACCCTGGTCACTAAAGGAGGCAGCAAGAATGGGGTAAACCCCACAGGACAGTCTGCCACTGCCTATAACTACTGGGATTACATGACCGGAGGCAGAAATTATAATCTGGACCAGCTATGGCTACACTCTCCCCTTAGGTGAAATTTCCATGCCCTCACTGGGACCAAATTTAGTGCACCATCCATTAACCTGGAGCCTGCAATATAACACAAGGTTAAGTCAGACGTTGTGACATAAACCAATATACAGTATACAACATTACTAACCCATATCATCCACTGATTAAAGCAATGATAGTAACTGAAAATACTTCAAACATGAAATAGGATTAGGATCTCTATTTATAGAACTTGGGATCTGGTTTCTTTACCACCCGCCTATCAAACATCTTGGTCCATACAAAATACAATCTAGGTGAACCAGGCCTCTGTCGGATTTCCACTCTATCTTTGTAAATGCACCAACCCACTAACCACGCATCCATAATGGAACAGATTTTGGACTCCATTATGAATATCTTTTCAGAAGTTTTAGCCAATCATGTCTGTTGTTCTCAATTTCTTCCATAATTGGTTCAGGTACATACGGGAATTTGTACCCATGAGACTGACGGTATCTAAATATTATAGCCCGGTCAGCTCTGCTGAACTTTGATAATTTGCGGCCAGTACCTTGGCCTGGCAGAACCCAAAATTGAGGTTCTCTACCCTCCACCTCCTGATATAGTATAGCTGGTCCCTTAGGTGTTATGACCCCTAGTTTGATGTCATGTACCCTTTTACTTATGGCTTCAGCTGTGTCCTCCGGGGAAAACTTACCCTCCTCCCACCAGTGATCTACTACAGGACCATCAACCAGAAAGAACCTGGTCCTATTCATACTGGTGGCGTAGCCATGAAACATAGGGTCCCACCATTTAAGGGGTTCTCCGGACAGGTGTTCTGGATTAGGTCTACCAGATCTAGTGTCCATCTGAGAGGACACACCAGATGTTGAGGACATTTGAGATAGGGAAGGCTCTCTGAAGGATCTAAATGACTCAGGGTACTTAACTACAGGTATCCTGCTTGCATAATGTACCTTCCCCTCTGAATCCTCATCCTCAGTCAAACCACCCCTTCCTCCAAAATCCCAATCCCTCAGATCAATGGATACATTCAGGGACACAATATCACCGGGAAATGTGGATAGCACAAAAATGGGCTCAGCAGAGGTAGGGACATTTGTCGCAGCACTATCCTGAACAAGGGTGGCAGGGGACAGAACAGTGTGGCTAAAGGTCAGGGGTCGAGGCCTGATAATGTCCTGAGCCGGGGCAGCTTTGGCATGGACATGGGAAGGAACAGCTGGTGAGTGGGGCTTTACATTGTCCATGGCCAGTCCAGTAGTATCAGGCTTGGGCTTGCCACGACCCCAAGGGGATGGTATAGGGACATCATCAGGTGTCCGGTGACCCTTTCTTCTGGATCGGGGTCTGGGTAGTGTAGTGTCAGTGAGAAAATGTCCCGCACTCACCAGGGAAGGTTCTGGCTCTGGCTCCGCAGTGGCAGTAGACACCATCTGTCGATGTCATCTGTATGAGCCAATTTTGCGGGATCTCCAAGCAGGCACCAGGCCGGCGGTGGGGAGGACATCACGTCCAGCACCGCTGGAAGTGCATCACCCGCGACACACTGAACAAGGCCCCGTCTGGCTCCCCAGCAACAACTGAAAGGGCCTGTTCCTTACACTGAATGTTCAATAAATTAAGGGTACACGCTCCCTGGACAATTTCCCACAGGGTATGCCCCAACCACGGGTCTGGATTTAGATGAAGGGTACACGCTCCTTGAACAATTCACCACAGGGTATGCCCCAACTGTCTCTGTTTTCTTTATGAAGGGTATTCACGCTCCCTGAAACAATTCCCTCAGGGTACACCCCAACATAGTCTTTTACTTTGGTAAGGGTCTAGGTAACCCCCTCCCTGGTGTATCTTCAGAGAGAGGTCCCCCATTCCTTAACTCGAAATGGGTGTCCAGGGTCCCTGGTGAAGCATCAGGAGACTGGCCCCAGCCTCTTCTGTGCTGGACTGTTGCCATGTCAAAAAGCCTGCCCTGTTCTGCATCTCAGAAGCGCCTCCAATTGTAGCTCTGATTCCCCTACCACCACAACCTCTCTGGGAGATCTTGCTTATGCTACAGGTGTCATAGTGCTAAATACCTGTGAGGGTCCAAGAGATGCTGAGGGTCCACAATGGTATGGGGAAACAGGACAGGCTTTTGGTGATCCATCAGGGTCTTCTCATGGTGTAAGCGCCTCCAGTCATAGCAGGTTCCAGGTGTACTGGAGACAGTCCCCACATGACAGTTCTCAAGCACACCTCTACCCAATAGACTGTTAATTAGGCAGAAGTATATAAAACTGTATCCTTTATTGAGGCAGCCACTGCAGTTGTCATTACAGCGTATGCATGGGTTTTCAGGATCAGTCCCAGGCCTCTGAATGGTACTGGCCTTCTTGCAATCTTGAGGCCTTGCAATCTGGTAGGTCTCCTACCCCCAAGCCCTTAAAGGGCTGAGAGCATGACTCCTCCCAGCCAGGAGGGACTCAGCTCCACTCCTTCTCAGACCAGACTCACAACTAGACTGACTATAATTTAGGGCACTTCCTCCCTAAGGCACAGAGGGAGAGGGCACAGAGTCTGCACCATGATTGGCTGTACATAGACTCAGTTCACCTCCACCATTGACACTCAAGGAGGCAGCAAAAGGGGGGTAAATCCCACAGGACAGCTTGCAACTGCCTATAACTACTGGGACTTATGTGACCGGAGGCAGAAAGTATAGTCTGGACCAGCCATGGCTACATATTGTATACATTAGATTACCATTGGATAAATGTCTGCAGTTACATTATGTTGGTATATAGTGGTAACCCAACAATGCTGTGCTTATTGTCGCTGCATCCAAGTTTGTAAACACAGGTCAAGTTGAAAGCTGCCACAAGCATGGCGGAGGGAGTAATGACTGCAGTGTTCTGTAACACTTGCCCAATTAACCATCCATCATATTCCATTCTAGCAAAACAAACTTTTTATGTTGTGTCTATTTTCCAGATTTAAATGAGAAGATAATTGCATCACAAGCATTGCCTCAAATCCATATCAGGTTATCCATAAATGGCAACAGGTTTAAACTTCTGAAATAAGCTTTAGTCATACTCATACATAGTTGCACTGAAGGGAACTTTTTGGGGGGGTGGGGGGAGTCTGTGCTCCTTTAACATCTGAAATAACATAAGTTGTATATTCAAGGTTTTTTAACGCCAAATTGTTTCACTTCTCCAAGGACCGCCGAGCAAATTAGGGTCAATTGTTTAACATTGTTGTAAGAGTGCAACATGTTTGGCTCATTGGCAGCATTAAACATTCAGTTGTATTGCATTGTTGAAAGTAATGGGGCATACTGTAATTACTGCGTGAGTAGGCAAACAAGCAGGATTGAAAGAGTATGTTTAAATGTACTTTATGTAGCACAGGCTAAGAAGGTCAAGAATTTAGGTTCAGAAAATGTAAATTATATCTTTAATATAGCAGCAGTAAAAGTTAACTTACAGTTATAGAATAAATCTCTCAGCACACTAACAATTGACAGTTTGGATTCGGTTTAGAGGTTATTCTCCTGAAGATGGCAACCTGTGATAAATCAGGTGTGCGAGTGATATCTTCGCTCGTTCTTCTTACCGCCAAAATATTGCAGCGTTCTCCCTTTGCAGCATCTGTGTTGGTGCACTCCAAAAGCTCCCGTGGTCAACTGCAACACAAGAGATGTACATTGGTTGCAGTGTCTTTATTTATTTAATATTTTATTTATAAAATATTTTACCAGGAAGTAATATATTGAGAGTTAACTCTAGTTTTCAAGTATGTCTTTAAGCATCCGTCCCATCTTTCATTGTGAACATGTATGTATGTATGTATGACACAAAAAAGAACAAATAAAGTAGCGCCTAAGTGATAGTACTAACAAATTAAAATCTAATATTCATAACCAGTGATGAACCAACATAAATAACAATGTATAAGTGTCTAATATAAATGATTAAAGGGTGCTAATAAAACCCTAAATACTACATTAAAACTGTGAATAAAGAAGGGAAAAGAATGAAGACCAGTCCTTTCAAAATGTCCAATCAATGATGGAAATGAGATGCTGGTGTGGGGGTCTCGGCAGCTCTCAAAGGGGATTAACCAAATCCGATGGGAATCTACAGAAAAAAGAGAGGAGAGAGCGCACGCCCCATAGTATAAAACCGTACATTTAATGTTGGGAAAGAGGGGGGAGGGGAAAGAAAATCACTCACCCTTGTGAGTGATTTTCTTTCCCCTCCCCCCCCTTTCCCAACATTAAATGTACGGTTTTATACTATGGGGCATGTATGTATGTATGTATGTATGTAAAAGTAACATTCAGTTAAGAGAAAGCTGTAAGCAGACGTTTCAGCTGGGGAGCGGATCTGAAGATAGTACGCTGGTAGTCAGTTATGTCCCTGCCTTAGGTTTGTACTCATCTGGAATAGTTGAGGTCCACAGCGGGGCTCCTTGGTTTCCCCAATGCCAGCGATGTGATGCTTCGTTCACCGGCCACCGATACACCGCGGCTGATCCCAGGGATGGAGTCACCTCTCAGCGCTTTGATCTGCTCCTTCACGTTCTGCATCACTGCGTCGCGACTGCACGACACATTTCGTCACATGAGTGACTTCCTCAGGGGATGATTGGCTCATAGCATTGATGGGTTTAAATAGTCAGTATTGCCGCGCAATGGATAGCACAGTCTAAAAAATCAGCTGTTGCCCATGATTGCTGTGAGTGAGCTAGGACAATCATCAAATGAATCCTGCATGTACATATAAAATAATTAATTACTAGGACATAAATAAAAAGAAGATCTATGTGACTAAGCTAACTAACTGACAACTATAAGATGGAATCCATATTGGCTAAATATTAACTCATATCTAAGAATAAATACATTTAAAAAATTACAAAATTTGTAAATATGTAAAAAAAAAATGTACATGAAATACATTGAAATTTACCCCATAATAAACAGATAGTATATGCATGTAAACAATTAACGCAATATAGGAGATAATAAACACTTGCTCTATACTGAGAGTGGTGCAACCCAAGGGTAATAGTATCCAGATTGAGACTATAAACAATGAGCATAAGAACACATTAACTCATTGAGTTAATTGCTGCGTATATAATATAACGAATACGTATATCATTATTGGAAGGAGTGCACCCATTTAAAGGGATTTTCTTTATGTTCTTATGAACAATTAACACTGCATATCTATGTACAAAATGATGAGAATGAGGAGGGGGAAAGGGGAGGGAGATGGAAGGGGAGGGGGGAGATGGGAAAATGGGAGGGGGTGGAAAAGAAAGGGGGATAGGGAAGTAAAGAGGGGGGGAGGAGAGAGAAGAAGGACAAATTCAATGGCCATGTATTTTAAATAAAAATCACATACAATGCTAAGCTAATATTTAAGATTGACAGACTGGAATGAGACATACGAAGTCTCTATGTGACTATGAATAATTGACATAACCTAATGATAAGCCACTTGTCAGTGTTTAGATGGGCTGAATAGACATATGAAAATGAGCTAGATGGACGACAGGGAGCATCCGAACAAGCTGAAGCAGCAGCAACAAAATATATAAGTTATATCCCTTCATTGAAAATTGCGACCTCAATCCGCATGACTTACTCAAAAGTGGAATTTGATGAGCAGTTACACCTGAGCCTATTAAATTGGCTCAGAGGGATGTTTTGAGTCAATTTTGGATGATGACTGCGATCCGCATGGAGATAGCCATTGACTACAGATAGCTACATCCTTAAAATGTACTTTGGTCTGAATTACATTATTTATGTCAATTGATAGCACCAGATCCAAGAAGACTATCTCACTCGGATGACTGTGATGTATAAATTTTAGTCCAAGGCTGTTAAGTTAAATTATTTGAGGGCTAATTCGAGACTACATTCATCTCCATCCCAGATGATCAATAGATCACCTATATAGCGGCCATAGTATACCAGGCTCCCCCCCAGCCATGCATTGGTCCATATATATTTGGTTTCCCAAAACCCCATGAAGAGGTTTGCATAGATGGGGGTGAACCTGGACCCATAGCCTTACCACAGTTTTCAAGATAAAAGGTGTCACGAAAAGAAAGTAGCTGTTATTAAGGATATACTTAATAATGGAGAGTACATATTTGCATTGAATGGGCAATACAGTGTTATTTCCCTTCAGAAAATGCTCAACTGCACTGAGACCCTTGTTATGCTCAATGCAGGCATACAATTATTGTCCATCACAGGTAGCCCATCTGTATGTTGGTTTCCACCTGATGGAAGAGAGAAAGTCGATAACATGGAGGGTGTCTCTAAGATATGAACGAAATTGAACCACATAAGGTTGAAAAGAGTGGTTACAAGGACTTGCACTCACATAGTGGGTAAAAGTAACATTCAGTTGAGAGAAAGCTGTAAACAGATGCATCAGCTGGGGAGCGGATCTGAAGATAGTACACAGACACTGGTAGTCAGTTATGTCTCTGCCTTAGGGTGTACTCATCTGGAATAGTTGAGGTCCACAGCGGGGCTCCTTGGTTTCCGTGATGCCAGCGATGTGATGCTTCCTTCACCGGAGTCACTGATACACCGCGGCTGATCTCGGGGATGGAGTCCCCTCTCAGCATTTTGATCCGCTCCTTCACGTTGTGCGTCACGACATTACGATGCATTTCGTACAAGTCCTGGTGACTACTCTCTCCTTTTTAATAAATATTGCCTACAGTATTATGCTATGGAGCTGGCGCTTCTTTTTCTTTTTGTTTTGTAGGTATCGATGTGATCAGGCTAGATCACCTAGAAGCTTCAGCCTATTCCATAGCAGACTGTTTTCTACATCTGGACATTTCATCTCTATCACTTTATTGGGACTGGTTTGAACACCATTTCACTTTTTACACTTGTTTATTCATTCATTTATTTATTCACATATTTAGCACTGTGTATCACTACATTGAACATTATTTTATAACACATACTTAATACACATTGTATCCCTATTTAATAATATCCGTTCCCCTTACACTTTATTAACAATAGGTAAGTGCTGCATTGCTAATGTTTTTGTATGTATGTATATACAGTATATTTTTATTTATATAGCGCCATTAATGTATGTAGCGCTTCACAGCAGGAATACACATGACATAATAATATAAATGACAAATAATACAAATTACACATAATGGGAAAAAGTGCTTCAGACATAAAAGTAACATTTAGGAAAAGGAGAGCTTACAATCTAATTTCTACGTAGGAAAAACATACAGAGACAGTAGGAGGGTGTTCTGGTAAGTGTGTCTGCAAGGGGCTAAGGTCGATGTATGAGGTGAATAATATCAGCCACAGAGCTACTTATTTGCTTCGTCAAGGGTGGTGTGTTTTAAGATGGGTCTATCATATAATGTATCAATGATTTTGAATATGTAAGTGATACATTGTTTTTTGTTTAGTTTTAATACAATTACATACTGATCCGCATAGTGTGCTCTGTATATCTTTTCTTGAGATTTCCTACGTTGAAGTTGATCGCTTTTGGAGTGCTCTGTCACAGATGCTCCAAATGCAGAACTTTGCAATATATCGGCTTTAAGAAGCATGAGAGCAGATATCACTTGCACACCTTTTTATGCATACTCATCAAATTGTTGTAACCTAAAAATGCGGTATTATCTGCAAAAAAGTGCGTTGTTTTTATAGGGCACTACATCAACATTGCACCGCAAACATATCGCAATTTTTATCGGACTCGTTAAAAATATTGAATACAGAAAAAAATAGGCCTAATAACGTATTTTTTAGTATTAAAGATCATACATCAAGTTACGATAATTATTAGCACAAGATTAACAACAGAAATAGCGCACTTTTTTTATCACTTACTACATGCTGGAATTAGTCCTATCTTGCCTATGTATATAATGGACAATATATTGCGCATTCTATACATAGGCAAGGCGAGCAAAACCAACCTGAAATAGGTGATAAAATACTTTTAATACATTACAGGATATATTAACCACGTAGTAACAAAAGTGGCCAAATAGTCATAGGTTTCAATACTAGCTAGCCACAAAGGGTTACAAAAGGGTTAATATTAAACCACACTACCTACCCCCCTTCGCCCCCTTAGTGACTAGTAAAACGTTGCCATGCATTACTTTACTAGCCGCTAAAGCAATCAAGGCGTTAACTCATAACACCCCCACACAGGGTGTCTAACCACCCTCCCTGTGGCAACTTACCCCATCATCCCCCTAACACCATGCTCTAAACCAGTGATTTTCCACCAGGGTTCTGTGGAACCCAGAGGTTCCACGGGCACCCTATGAGGGTTCCATGGCTGACAGGAGGGGGGAGAGTTGGGACATCTGTCCCAACTTTGGTGACCCAGCAATTCAATAGCAGTGGTGGCATCCCCCAGCAGTGTGGGTGGATGGACAGCTCCCCAGCATTCACCTTCCTCTTCCGGTTGGCGGCGGAAGTCGGCTCCAACTTTCGCCCGAACGGAGGAGGGAGCTGCGGACTGGCGCAGCACGGGAGGCCTCCATGCCCCAAAAGTAAGGGGTGGGTGGGTATGTTTTAGACATAAGGGGGAGTGTAAGAGGGGAAGAGAGACTGTTGGGGGGCGTAAAGAAAAGGTTGGGGTTCCCCAGAATTTCACAATATAACTAACTAAAAGTAGTGGACAATAGACCTGTGAGCTAAATAATGGAGAATATGGGGGATGACACTCTAGGTATACCAAGGCTACTACCCAGACTGTGATTTATACCAGTCCATAAGTCATGGAGAAAGACACCACTCTTCTAAGGATAATGAAATAAAAGCTATATAAGCTTATCCGGACTAAAACAGGGTGGTGGGCTAGGAGGTATACTCCGGTAGAAGTACAGAAAGGCACCTCCAGGGAGGTGCCTCAAGGTAAGTCAATGTATCCGGTGTCCGTCGGCCTCACCTCCACCCTGTGTCCAACGATGTCGCAATTCAGCTGGTCAGTACTCACGGAATATGTATCAGTCTGCCTGTAACACTGATGTGTGAGCAGCTTCTGTCCCGGCTGCTCGTGGTGTCGGCGTGCTCCAGCCGGAAGTGACGTTAGGAGAGGAAAAAACAGTAACAGCGGTCACAGTTACTCCAACCAGCCAACGCATTGAAAAAATAAAAAACTTTATTGAATACAAATAGTGAACATCAGCAGCAGTTCACTCTGACGCGTTTCGTCCAATGGTGGACTTTATCTCCTGTGACCTAAATATGCTAATAGTGCTTTTGCCCATAGCAAATACATAAAAAACAGTATTATTGGAAAAAAAACAACATAAAAAATAAAATACATTAAAAAAAATTAACATATTGATTATCTCATTGTGGCTACTTACACCCTCTAAATGTGAACCTTGATAGCCACTTTAGCAATCAATGGTAACCTGTACTAAAAATTGGATTATGTGCCAATATTTAAGTACACTACCTACGTACTACGTGGTTATTAAAGCATTGGCATGCAATGTCTTAATAAATAGAAAGGTTATCAAACAGTTATTTCCCCCTGCTCCCTCCGGGAGGTCTAACCACCTATCATGGGGCAACTACCCACATAATCCTCCATCCTACGATCACCCCCTGGAAAAAAATTAATGAAGAGACTTGTGTTTAACTATTTAATAAAAATAAGGATAATTTTCATTATAAAAATTTATACTACATAAACAAAATAAACGTATTATTTGTAGTGAGTGTGACAACCTACAATTCTTGTTAAATATTAAAATGTTAGTCCAGTTGCGATAGTGCAGAATAAATGAGTTCTTCAGTATTAGGTGATACCTTTTATATTGGACTAACAATTTATGTCATAGGACAAGCTTTCGAGAGTTCTCTCTCTTCATCAGGTCAAGCAATACTGATATACAAAGGATTCAATGGCTAATACAGTGTAGAGAGAGGGAAAAAAAACAACAGATATTTACTGTAGATAAGGTAGGGTGTTAAGTGTTTGAAGCCAGGGGACAGTGTCAAAGAAAGGTGGGGAGTGGAAGGGATGCTGGGGGGGAGATAAAGTGTGGATAAGAATAGAGGCAATGAACTACCATACAACACACTGCTAGTTACCATGGATGTAGAATCCCTTTACAGCAACATCCCCCACAAGGATGGTATTGAGGCATGCCTGCATTTCCTTACAACATCTCCCCTGGATCAGAAATACAGCGCTGATGTAATTACCAAACTGATAGAATACATCCTCACACACAACTACTTCAGCTTCAACAAGGAAATGTACCTACAACTAATGGGGACTGCAATGGTTACCAAGATGGCACCACAATATGCCAATCTTTTCATGGCAAATCTTGAACAAAGATTCCTAACTACATGCCTCCACAAACCCTACAAATACTACAGATACATTGATGACCTGTTTATAATATGGACAGAGGGTGAAGAAAACCTAAAACAATTCCACGAGTCCCTGAACTCATTCCATCCATCAATTAAACTCAAAATGGATTATTCGGCAAACCTAATAAACTTTCTAGATACTACAGTAACACTGAAAGATGGCAAACTACACACATCTGTATACAAGAAACCAACTGACAGATGCAGTTACCTTCACAACTCCAGCTTCCATCCCACTCATACCAAACAAGGTATCATACACAGCCAGGCTATAAGATACCACCGCATATGCTCTGACACTGAAGACAGAAACAGTCATCTCACAACCCTACAGAAGGGATACAAACCAAAGACCATTGCCAAAACTATTACATCTGCACTAAAAGCCCCACGTGAACACCTGCTACAATACAGAAAGAACCTACCACACGCATACGACTAGTGACCACATACAACCCTACCCTAGAGGGTATACGAAAAATAATCAAAGATCTGCAACCCATGCTAACAGAGGATGCAACATTAAAAGAAATCTTTCCCAAACCTCCCATTCTTGCATTCCGGCAACCACCAAACCTCAAACAGAAATTAGTCAGCAGAAAACTTCACAAAGATTTTAAAGACATGGATAATGGCACAAAACCGTGCAGCAACAAACGCTGCAAACTTTGCAAACAGATTTGCCAAGATCCCACAGCCAGTCACAACCATAGAACATTCAATGTTAAAGGATCATACAGCTGCACATCCAGAAATATAGTGTATATGATTCAGTGCAACAAATGTGATCAAGGCTGCTACATTGGGGAAACCAGCCAAAAACTACAAGGAAGAATGAATATGCACAGACACTCTATACTCCATCACGAAGAAGGAAGATACTGCTCACCTGTGGGGCATCACTTCTCACAACCAGATCATTCCATAAATGATTTAAAAATCAAAATCCTCAATGGAATGTTTAAAAGCACCCAATAACAGAAAACATTTGAACTCAGAATGATAAGACTCTTTGACACCAAAACCAAAGGACTTAATGCGAACATGGGTTTTCTCACGCCCTATCAAAATTGTTTGTAATTATCCTGCTTGCCTCTATTGTTATCCACACTTTCTCTCCACCCCAGCATCCCTTCCCCTCCCCACCTTTCTTTGACACTGTCCCCTGGCTTCAAACACTTAACACCCTACCTTATCTAAAGTAAATATTTGTTGTTTTTTTTCCTCTCTCTACACTGTTTTAGCCATTGAATCCTTTGTATATCAGTACTGCCTGACCTGAAGAAGAGAGGAGAACTCTCGAAAGCTTGTCCTATGACATAAATTGATAGTCCAATAAAAAAGGCATCACCTAATACTGAAGAACTCATTTATTCTGCACTATATATATATATATATATATATATATATATATATATATATATATATATATAAAAAACAAATGGGACAGCCGGCACTCTCAATACCATAAACAGTTTGCGGTGCATGTCCTATACCAATAGTAAGAGAAAAGTAATCCACTCCAGCAGGAGCAGACACAAGACAGCACTCAAAGGTAAGTAAGAAAACTTGTATTCAAAAATAAACATAGCACAAACATGACCAACGTTTCGGTCCTCGTGGGACCTTCCTCAGGGTGGTGCTTGAGACTAATGGCTAGTGGATCCCTTAAATACCCCCATACCCGCACCAAAATGACTCAACCAGAGTAGCTGATTGGCCGTGCATCAAGTCCCATGATCAGACCCAAAGTCGCTGATGTCGCACTATGCCCGTCATCAGCACAGCTGCATGATCCACAGGGATCAGAGTTGTGTATGCAGTACAATCAGGTCGCCACTGAGTTGTGTATGCAGTACCATCAGGCCGCCACTGCGAGGGAAGAAAGCGTCCTCTGTAAACATGGTTCCGTGATGCTGGAGACCGTGACGCCGTGGTCCATCAAAGAGGACTCAACGGCTTAGCTATACGCACATGCACGGCCTCGTCACCACATAAGTAGGCAGTGCGGCATCTCACACAGTGGGGAGATACGCGATCGATCCCTCACATCCTGGCAATCATGATAGCGGGTATAGTATCTAACTGCACATCCATGGGAACACTCATATAGAGATAAGGTGCAGTAATAACCAGGACATCAGGGGGATCTCCATGGGTACTATGAAATGACAGAAAGTGAGAAACAAACGTGAAAAAAAGGATAAGGAGAAATAAAAACAGAGCAGAATTCCTTTTCGCTGCAGGTATTAATAAAAAGAACATTATTACAACACTACGTGATCATCAGGCCACTGGATATACAAAATGGCTACATATATATATATAGCCCTGGGTGGTTTTGGGGCTATAGGTCTGCCCTCCACCTGGCGGTGATACCTGGTAAGGGCAGGTCGCCAGGAGCAATCATGGGTTTTCCCCACACATGCTGTGCAGTGAGTCACTGAAGGTAGTGTCATCAGGCTCTTTGTCCAATTAGAGACACAGGGGTGGTGTTTACTGGAGCTGTACTTAATGCATGGCATTTCCTGATTTAGGCAGTCTGTCTCTACCGTGAGAGGGGCAAGGTTACCCGTACCAAGCTGTCAGGGATCTGGCAAGCTTGAGGCCCTCCCTCCGGGGAGCGTGGTTTAACCATACCTCCTATCCCACCAGGGGATAGAGGAAGAGCAAGAACCACTCTTGGTGCCCTTAGCTGGGAGTATGTTCAGGGGCATCCTGAGGGTGGAGATCTTCAATTGCTGTGACCTGAGATTGCTGCTGAATCAAGGAGATCAAATAAAGTATCCTGTGCATTTATAAAATACCTCCTGCCTGAGACTGAAGTATATTGGGAGGAGGAGAGTTCTTTTGCAAATACTTCACCCCATACATCTGGGAGCTGCACGAGATGGAGACGCTGCACCTGTGAGTAGAATTTGGGCAAGACCCCAGAAGCCTGTCCTGTTATTCCCCTTTACCATCATGCGGGAGACCCAGGGCCCCCTGTTACCAGCAGGTATGCACCACACAAAGCCATGTAACCAGAGTAGCATTTCCCTTAGGAGACCCTATCTTAGATTGGGTGGGGGAAACAGGGTTACATTAATATACATTTAATTCCTAGTGTAGATGTGCAGGGGGTCTCCGGAGTAGAACCGCGTTGGTTTGAGGACCGGGGAACCCCTGCTTCCCGAGATACAGGCCCCGTTATGGGGTGCCGGTATCTCCTATGCATGGAGATATCCCAATCACGTGATGCGGGACATCTCCATGCATAGGAGATACCGGCACCCCATAACGGGGCCTGTATCTTGGGAAGCAGGGGTCCCCGGACATAAAACAACACGTTCTACTCCGGAGACCCCCTGCACATCTACACTAGGAATATTAAAAAACATTTACTAAGCATCAATACACACACCCCGCCCGTTCCCCCATAATGTAAAACCATTATTTATTTTTTAACGTACAGGGTTAATACCCCAAGCCTACAGTAGTCCCCTGTAGGCCCGGCGGGTGTTCGCAGGCACCAAAGTGCACCAGAGGGGGTGCCTAGAGGATCTGGGGGTCTCCGGGTGGTCCCCACTAGGCGCCATGGGCCTCCAGGTGGTCCCCGTGGGTCACTGTGGGCCCCAAATGGTCCCCTGTGGGTCTGCGGGCCCCCACAGCTGTCCCCACGTGTCCCCCGTGGGTCCGCAGGTGGTTCCTGTGGGCGTCTGGGGGTTCTCAGGTGGTCTCCATAGGTCCCCGCAGACCTAAGGTACCAACCCTGTATGTAAAAACATAAAACGTTGGCCTACATTTCAATCAATCCCTCCCACCCCACGCCCAAACACATACAGTACAGTAATGGGCAAAATAACTATTATCCAGATATGGATAATAGATTATTTGCCCATTATTAAACACAACATTAGCCAGCATAAATAAAGTAAATAAATTCAGTTCTACTTACCATTGCAATATGCTGGCTGTCCTCCTCACGATACAGCAGGTCCTGTCTTCTGTTGGCAGAAAGCATACATACATAATAAATACATTCTAATGGCCCCTAACCCCTTAATCACCTTAGCGGTTAATAACTGCTTGAGTCATTAAGGGTTAACCCACCCTGCCCCGCTACCCACCCAGGAGGCCTAAGCACACGCCCCGGACCCACTATACCCACCCTGTACCCATTGAGTAGTATACAGTAGTGGTACATCATACCCATATAATAATATGGGCATAATAAGCCTCTATAGCACTCAATGGGCATCCTAATCAAAATACATGAATGCTCCAAACACACAATAATAAAACATTAGAAAACTAAAAAAAAACACTTCACTAAATAAAAACACTAGCCAGCTAATCCAATTAATACAAACAATAACCAGATCAACAATTAATCAATGAAACCATTAACCAATCAAAACAATTAATTACTAAAACAACTCGGAATTATTTCAAACGGTAACCAATCAAACCAATTAATTACTAAACCAACTCGAAATTAATAGTAACATTAACCAATCAAAACAATTAGTTAATACAACATTAATGAATTAATAGAAACATTAAACTAAAAATAAATCAATGAAAGAAGGGAATACACAGTGATTGTACCCAAGGAAATGCACACCGCTAATTAAGATATAGCTTTTATTTAATTATTACTTAAAACATATATTACCAGATGTGTCTGTAACTGTATTAAAATGAAATTAAATCAAATGACAAATGCACCAAAAAATCACCTCACATACATAGATACTCCTACTCAATAATAGTGGTAGGGTAATGGTGCAAACAGCCAGGGCGGAGTGACCCACCAAAACTGTGAATAGCCCTAAAGGTATATTGATAGTGCAAACAGTGGGAATGGGGTAACTAATAGATGTATAAGTATCCCACTAGGTTTAATCACTGCTGCCCGCACTCCACTACCATCAATAGTGGATATATATTGGTATGCACATACAGCAGCATGCAGCATTAAAGTCCACAAGGAGCGGAAGATCTATATCCCCCCTTGCACAGTGAATGTACTTGTAAAGTGCCAGCAGCCCCAATACATTAAAGGGCTGTTAACACCATCAGTGCATCAGGGGGCACCATGTGAACATACAATATTACTAGTAGGGAAGCAAATGCAGTCCCTCACTGTTGCAACACACATGGATAATCCACTAATAATATATAGAGGCTAAAGCACTATTTTACTGGCTGTGGAACACTGTATTAAAACAGCTCCATTACGGAGACTGGTGACAGTATTACGTGCCCAACGCACGTTTTCCTCCAGCTACGGAGCTTCATCAGGGACAATTTTGCAGAGGAGGGGAAGCAGAGCTCATTTATACCCTACCGTCGCCATGTATACGTTATACAAAGTCCGCAGTGACGCATGCGCAAAAAATCGCATGCGAAATCAAAAGCGGACAGCAGGCTTGATGCGTGTTGATAATACATACAGTTAGCATCTTCATTACCTCAGGGAAGCGCAAATCACCATAGCACACAAATGGATGGTTGTCAGACTGCATTGCCACACATAACCAAACCGATGACGCTACCGCGCATGCGTGGGGGGAAGGGCTCTATACTTAAAGCCACATATTCCACTTCTAATCAATGCGCATGCGCCCCCAGCGGTCGGGTTTTCAATGCGCAGATGTGACCTGATAGAGTTCACATACAATAGTTACATTGCGCATGTATGGGGAGATAGTGTCAATCATTATTTGTGCCCATATATTTATCAAAGCCAGAGCCTATTCCAACACAGAGTAGACCCGCTGGCGATTATAAGCATACATGGGGAGATAAATGCAATGCTATGGGGAAACAGGAAGCTCACGTACCTTGAAGGCCTCAAACAGCATCCGATGCCATCCGCCATGAAGATCCGGTTCAGGTACCCAAATCTTCTTTCTTCTTTCTTTAATCAGCTTCTTCTATCTTCATCTGTCAATCCATAAAACCCCATGGTAGATCCCAACCTATGTTGTCTTTTCGTCTTCTTGGGCTCAAATGAGGCGTCACGGCCTTAAATAGGGCTTGTGACGTCACATTTTGCCATGAACTGGTTTAATAGCCATCTGATTGGCTGTTAAAACCATGTGCCGACTTGAATTTTTTATTTTAATGACGTCACTTAAAGGGAATTATGCCAGCCAAGTCAGATTGCCTTTAAGATGTTCCCCGTAGAGACCACCCGGGGGCGCCAGCCCCATGGGAACCACTCGAGGACCCTCAGACACCTGTGTGGCTGACCCGGGCACCTCCAGACACCCGCGAGCCCACCTGTGGACCCCATTTGGGGCCTACGGTGACCCGCAGGGACCCCCTGGAGGCCCGTGGCGCCTAGCGGGGACCACCCGGAGACCCCCAGACCCTGTGGACACCCCCCTCTGGTACACCCGTTGGGACAACCGGGGACTACCGTAGGCCTGGGGTATTAACCCTGTATGTTAAAAAATAAATAATCGTTTTACATTATGAGGGGCACGGGGGGTGTTGGGTGGGGGGTGGGGGGTGGGGGGTGTATTGATGTATATTAAATATTGCAATGTTTATTGTTGCCTATGAGGTGGGCTTTGGGGCTGTTATGTGTGTATTGTTTTTATTGTGTGTAGCGGGGGTGGTGAAGGGGGTATCAGCCCCAAGGATGGGTGTTTAGGCCTTGCGGGTGGGAAGAGGGGGGGTGGGGAGGGGGGTTAACCCCTTCATTACCGTAGCGGTATTAACTGCTAAGGTAATGAAGGGGTTAAGTCCATCCGCCACCACCCCGCAAGGCCTAAACACCCACTAAGGGCCAAATGCCCCCTTCACCCACCCCCGCTACCCACAATAAGCCTGGCACGGGTGGTTAGCCCCCTTCGTTGTCTTAGCGGTTTGCCGCTAAGGTAATGAAGTGGCTTTAAATGCATTTTTCCTGCATCGGCTTCATGCCGGGGGTCTCCGGTGCTGATATTAATGGGTATCAGCTCCGGAGACCCCCGGTATCAATCCAATGCAGGAAAAAGGCAACATTTTTCTAAGTTCCGTATCGTCGCTCATCGACGCTTCTCCCCACCAATCAGCCAACTTTTTTGGGCGTTTGGATTTGGGGAGAAAATCGCCATTTTAGGGCCGCGATAGGCGGCGATCGCCGACTCGCGGCTACTAGAATCGCGCGTGTTTATGAACATTCAGTAAAGTGTCGATAAGTGGCTTATCGCCGATTTGATTTTGTTCAAAAGATTTTTCGGCGATACAGGCCGTTATCGCCCACTTATCAAGGCTTACTTATCGAGTAGCCATTTTGTCCGATATGTGGTCGATAAATGCCTTATCGACATTTACTGAATAGGCCCCTAGGTCCTAGGAATGCACTAAATTATATTAGATATCTGTAAATTGGACCGTATGAGAGAAACCTGCTCACTATATTTCAGTCACAGGAACATATAATATAATGTAGGCCCGGATTCACAAAGCCCAATTATCAATAAACATAGCTTTAACCTATTTAACCTAACTTAACTCCACGTTAATACTATTGGTGCATCTGCAAGTACAATTCATTCGCGCTGCGGAATATGTTGACGCTTTACAAATAAACGATAATAATAACGGTAAGCCATGTTTTCTCCTGTAAAGAGCATAGCGTTAACTATAATGGACATTAGTGATAAGGACTTGCAAATGATATGCAAATCAAGCGTAGTCATCGCATTGCTTATCCACTAAAGTCCAATATGGTTCACGCTGGGATTTAACATTACATTAGTTAACTCATCGCAAAACTTCCCTCTCTTCTCTTTCACAACTCACGCTGAACACTTATTTGAGAGTCAGAATCAGAGTAAGACTAAAATGTACTTAATGTCGCGTTATTGGATAAGGCAATGTTAAGCCTATATGAAAGAGATGTATTTTGAGAATACCATGTTGATTCAAAGAACATAACACCCGTTCCTGTTTTAGGTCATGTCTCTTTGTGAGGCCTGATTTATCGGTTTACTGAATCTTGCCCTTAGGCTGGGCTTCTAGTGCCGGCAACGGCGCCGTCGCGGCAAAACAAATGCATTGTCGCCAGTGCACGCGACAGCGACAAAGCGATGGAGCGGCAGTGCAACCAGAAATTTGGTAGTCACTGTTACTTGATTTTTTCGGCGACGATTTCCCCTTGCGGCCAATCGGGAGCTTTTCCGTACCTCTGCCTTCCCCTTTTATGACGTCGGTGGCCTTGCAGCCAGCGACGTCGCCCAAAACTAAAGTGCAACTCTTGCGATTGGCGACGGCGACAGGTGACGGCTTCGGTCGCGTCGCCAGCACTATAAGCGGGGCCTTAGTGTCTACTTATTTATAAAATGTTTTACCAGGAAGTAATACATTGAGAGTTACCTCTCGTTTTCAAGTATGTCCTGGGCACAGAGTTATGATGACAAATAATACATGGTTACAAATACAAAGTTACATTAAGTGAACAGGGTATACATTATATAAAAGACATTGCATGCACAGTTAAATATAATAAGTATTATAGGCGTATGTAACAGCTACAGACCAGATTAAAATGTGAAATGTGATTAACACTGATTGCGTTCCAGGAGAAGCCTACAATGCTCCAGCAGTGAACGAGTTAGGAAATGTATTGCCGTTAGGTCATGAGGTCTTTACTTCAGTTCGAGATTTATTTTTTTAAATCACTTACTTCTTACCTATCTTCTGTTAAACAGTAACATATCTCTCCTTATCATATTGTCCAAACAACAGCAGCTGCCACCTTCCTTTAACCTGTACTTCTAAATCCTGTGTAAAGAGGAAAACATCCTCCTTGAGGGAGATAGCTCACAATTGTATTTTTCGTAAGAGCTCACCTTACGCGTGACATATCCATGAAGAAGACCGTGCAAGTGAAGTCCATTCGTGTCTTTCTTCTGAAACTGCACACATAAAACACTGAAGTGACAAGAGAACGTGTTAATACATATCATTTCCCCATATAACATCGGTCATGCTTCCAAGTTCTCATCCGTGGCATCCTCATTATTTTATTTGTTATTATACTGTGTGTAGAAGAGCTTCCAACTTGGCTGTCTCACCGTACTGTATGTCATAGTATTTTAACCTAAAGCTTCCATCCAGTGAAACAAATCACTCTTTAAAAACTAGACCGTGGTAATGCTCATATATGTTCACTCCAAGCCTTTGATGTTATGTTTGCTCAGTTTACGAGTGACTTTTTTTCTGTTGGTTTTGGCTACCTCAGTGCCAGTCGACCAAATGAAAAGGTTTCCTTTTTTTTTTTTTTGCATACATCATCAACAAAAGTAAACAGTAAGCGATTGGAATCATATTTTCCTCTGTTTGTACAGTGTGTGGAGAACACTGAGGTTGGAAATGTTGGTGAGCTATAACATTGGAAGCTTTTTGTTGTTGTTCGTTTTTAAACAAATCTGTGCTTTTGATTGATTTTAGTCTTGGTATGTTTTTAAACTAATTTGCTGAGCTTTTGTAATAATTAAATTAGACAAAAACAGCAGAATGTCAGTTGAAAAAATATGGCGCGGAGAAACTTTGGTCATGAAATTAGTCACAAAATATGAAATGTGATTTAGTCGTATATTTATCAGAAACATCTGGGGAGCAACAAGGTACAGATTTGCCCGTTCCAACAATCAATGCACCTTAAGGTTAACTGAAAGAAGTTCAACTGCATGAGTCATACTACAGCAACCTGTGCTGCTTGATTATTTGGTTGCAGCAATAAACCTCTCAATGCTACAGTATATCACTAAAAAGTTACCACCAGCCGACTCCCCCCCCCCCCCTTCCTACAGTATGTCAGGAGATACAGTATTAAACTCCAACATACAGGACCAAGATTTTTGGAAGCTTAAAACGTCTGCAGACCAGAAACTGCCAGCATACCACTCAGTGACTTACCAGGTCACTGTCCCTATTTGACCAATATGTCACTTTGGAAGAAGCTAAATAACCTCCTTTTAAATCATTACATCTCACTAACAGTGACTCTGTGGTTGTAGAAGGGAGGTTATTCAAATGGATTGCTGCTTCAATGTGTGCTAAAACTTAGTGCTGTTTAGCCCATCTGGGCCCAGGTATATGAGCACTTTATGAAAGGCATTGGAATGTGTGATATGATAAACTATTCCATTTAAATGTATATTTCCCTTTCCATTATAACTAGAAATGTTTAATCTCTCTCTGTCTTATTTCTGCGTAGGGACAATTTAAAAATGAACTTAAACAAATATAACTCACAAATGGAAAGATTGAGGACAGGGGGGCCTATTCTAGTAGCTCCGAAGTTGTCATTGCCAAAACGTGCAGCTTGCCACATTCAGAAGTCACAGAATGAAATGTAAGAAAAAAATGTATTGTCTATTGCAAATCGCAAAATTTTAACCACGTCTTTAAAAAAAATGCCAAACCGCGCAGTTTAACAGCCAATCCGTGTGGGTTGGTCTTTTGTTTTGTAGCCGAGTGAACATGATAAATATTTGATGCAACATTTTTATTGGTATAATTTGTTACCACGTACATTCTTATTAGGGTCATGAACACTAATAGATCAGAAGCAAATACATATTACAGATAAAGCACGTTGCCTACGAGTGTCATTTGATTCCTCCCTTTCCTTCTCCATTTACATTCACGGCATAGCTAAAACTTCCTCCGCAATATCGCCAAGATTCGCCCTTTCCTCTGTCAATCTACTGCTAAAACTCTAATGCATGCCCTTATCCTCTCCTGCCTGGATTACTGTAACATACTAGAACAGGCCTCCCTGTCTCACAACTTTCTCTTTTGCAATCTATCCAAAATTCTGCTGCTAGAATATTTTCATTTTCTCCCAAAACAGTTTTCACTCATCTCCTCCTTAAATCCCTCTCCTGGTTTTCCATTAATTTTCTAGTCACCCACAAAGTTCTTATTTTTACCTTAAGGGCTCTCCATGCATCTGCCCCTCCCTACATGTCAGCTGTGATCTCTCGCTAAGCCTCTGCTCATCTCCTGCGTTCTACCCATCACTGTCTCCTTTCCACCCCTCTCACTTCTACTGCCCTCGCGCCTTAAATTTTTTCCCTCACTGCCCCTTACATGTTGAACTCCCTCACACTCAGCATACGCCATGCACATTCTCTCCCCACGTTTAAGACAAACCTTAAAACTCACCTCATAAATGAAGCGCTCCCATAGACTGGATTCATGGCTACTGTCCCACACCCACAGTCACTCCTACCAACTACTGCCATCTACTGCACTTATTCCCTCACCTGCTGTCTCTGTAAGTCTTCCATAATACCACTTAGATAGTAAACTCTCCGGGGCAGGGATTTCCTTTCCTATTGTCTGATCTTATTTGTTGCACTTGTACTATAATTCCCCGTACTGTATTGTCTCTCTTGTAAAGCACTAAGTACAGCTGTGGGTGCTATATAAATTAAGATATACATATAAATATTAACTATTAAGGTTGCAGAACAAATCAATCAAAAAATTAGTCCAAACGTATATGGGTAACCATTGTGTACATTCCCTCAAATGAGAAGCATTACAAATAAGCAACATATTTCCCATTCATTTAAAAGTTAACTTGGAAGAAGTTTTACCCTTGTGTACAGTGTGCCCCATTTGTATTATGTTGAAAGATGTGGTGTGAACATTTTTCTAACATAATATGCAACCTGCAGCATAGCACACGTCAAAATACATATAGGCACAGATTGTTACCAATAAGATATTCCTACTGTGTTATGAGTTCATGAACACTTACAGAAGGTTAAAAGACTTATGCCAGTTGCACTATTACACAAATGTTTTCGATTGACAACTATGAACATTTGTGTTCCATGCTGGCACATACAGCACATGCAGGGTTTAGTTTATGAAATGAGTGTTTAATGGGGTGTGTCAATAGACAGATAATTGGGATATGGGGATTTTAATGAATCCGCTTGCTATGGTGCATAGAAGGAGTGGCGCAGCGAGTAATGCACTAACTCTGCAAACAATAACATTGCAGTCAAGCCTGGTTAAAATCCGGCTGATCTCCTTGGACAAGTCACATTATCTAATCTCAAATAAATTACAACCTCTACAATACAATGCAGGGACTTGTGCCTGGAAAGATTAAATGTATGGCACTGCATACACTGTCAGTGCTTGAAAAGATAAATATTTTAATTAATGATGGTATTAATTTCTGTTATAATTCTGTTATAATTGTTAATATTATAATTAATGATAATACGAATTCATATTAGTAGGGATAATAGTTTCTATGTACTGTTTTGTGGTGTATTGATATTTCTATAGGGGGAAAAAAAAAAAAAAAAAAACAACAATACAAACCGGCGCCTTAAAGTCCAATGTAGGAACAAATATGGAGTCCAAAAATTGCGACAATGTCCAATAGAGGAGAGTCCAATCTTTAACTTCAGGCTCCACAGCAGGGATTTACATGTGTGAAGCAAGAGAGAGAAGAAGAAAAATCATAGTGCAACAATGTTAAGTGCAAACATATAAGACACACAAGACAAGACAAACATGGAACAATGACAGGTAGGCTCACAAATAATAAAAGAGTAAATTTAATGAGCAACTAAAAAATGCCTAGAGCAGATATCGGATCCGGTGTGTAAAACCGGAATCCTACTTACAAGACGTCCAATAAATATAAGCAGGGGTACACGGTGATTGTAATCCGGCAGCAGCTACTGATGGACTCGTGGCAGTCAGGGGAAACTCCAATCACTTCCTTAGTTCTGCGTCCGGATGCGCGTTACCATAGGTTGGTCTCTGGTTCTCCTGGTGCCGTCTGCCGCTCCGTTACCGGAAACATGTCACTGGGGGCGGGACAAATAGCCGAAACTCCCTTCTCCTGCTTGTATGTCTGGACACGCTCCTGCAGTGCTCTGCTCAAATGCGATCACTCTCTTCAAACTGCCCAACGCGTTTCGTGCGCATGCGCACTTCATCAGGGGTTAATTGAACACAGTCCATGGAATCTTTAAATACTAACAGGATGGACACCATTGGGTAAAAATTAAAATCAATCGAATGACGCTGTATATACCATGATTGGTCTAAACCTCTGTCAGTCATGTACTGTGTAAACACAGCCTACCTTACATACAAAACATAAACAAAGATACGAACACTGACACATTTAGAAAAAAATACACTATTCAACTCTCAATGAGATATACAATGAAATCATATACCAACATCTAATGCTCTAATGCTAAGACTTATCATAAAATATGAATACAAAAGAGATGGGGGAGCACAATAGTCGGAAACAGGCAGTGTTATAGAATTGATAGTTGCTCTTTTCTAAGGTGAAGCAGTTGTAACCTGAATGGGTGTGGTGGCTCTGGTGTCTAATATCTAATTGGGAGAGTGGACACACATGAGTGTATGTGTGTTGGTGTAAAAGTGGAATAAAGGTATATAAGACTTACACGGCCTTGTGTAAGCCCAGTCGCATCAGAGTTTCTTTAGGAGTCCCGTGTACTTCTGATGAGGCTTTTCTTCTTGCGATGCTAGTTCTTCTTCTTGTTTTGTAGTCCACTTGCTTCGTTGGTTCACAGTGCCGCTCCAGGGGAAATTTCCTCTCGTGTAAACAAAAAGGAGGATAGGGTTAGCACATATAATTGTATACACGTAAATGAGGGGGGGGGGGGGGGATGGTGTGTTTATACACCAACAGGAATTGTATTCTATATAATATAGTTTAGCACTCACACGGGCTAGTGTGAGTGTTGTCCTATCTTGGTATCTTGTTCAAAAGAAATTGCCCAATCAATATCAGGTGATGAAAGGGTAGGGTATGAAGGTATTAGTAATAAATATATCACAATACTCACACGGGCCAGTGTGAGTACACACTTCTAGCGGTATCTTGTTCTTTTGTTCCAATTGTCACCGATGGTGAAGATGGGGTTTAACAAATAAAAGACACTAATGTCTGGGGGGTAAAAACTATCTTTAATAAAAACATGAAAAATAAAAACAAAAACAAACTCAGAATACAAACGATTCTGTGGAAGGTGAATGCAAGGGGTAGGTAGTGTGGTGTATAGTTGTAGGGGGTCTCTCTTTTCCGCGTCCGGATGGAGAGCTGCAACTTCACCTCTGCCTCCTCTGTAATGTGCTTTTAAAATGTTCCAGATGAAGAGCAACGCGTTTCGTCCAGGTACTGGACTTCCTCAGGCTCTGTGTATTTATCATAAAATATACCAACGAAACATTTTATGATGTATACATACATCATATGTATACATCACATGATATGCCCACAAATGGATGGATAGAAATATAATGACTTTGTAAGTTTTAGTCTCATTTAAAAATGCTTGTAGAAAAGATTAAAAACACACACGCACAGTCTCTATAGCCTGGCATCTTAACCCAATTGGACTTTGGTTATGGTGGATGCTAAAATGATGGGAAACACTATGTGTCGTTAAACCTCGCTTAATATTATAAATATGTTCATATACCCTTCTTTGGTAGCACCTACCTGTCCTGCCTACATATTGTAGGCCGCAGGGGCACTGTAATAGATATATCACAAAGGTAGTATGACAATTAATAGATGTTTTAATGGTATATATTTTTGAGGTGACGTTTGATGTAAACGTTTTAGTGTTGGAGCTAAATGTGCAAGCTGTGCAATTGGTACATTTTAAAAAAGCCCTTGTTGGTATTGGCTACTTTGGATTTGGAATGGTCAAGAGGACAACTCAGAGCCAGTCGAGTTTTAATGTTTGAGGCTTTGGTAAAGATAATGTTAGGTCTATCTGGGAGACATTGTGCTAATGTGTTATCACATAGAAGGATTGGCCAATGCTTATTTAAAATCTGGCAAATCTTCGGTGCCATCTCGTTGTATTGAGTAACAAAGGCCATACCACTATTCCGCTCTTTACCCTTATGTGGATTTTTATTTTTATATTCCAAAAGGGTATCCCTCTCAATTTCGTCCACCTTGAGAGACGCTTCTACTAGTAGGTTCTCTGGGTATTTTCTATCACGAAATTTTTTCTTTAAGCTCATCCGCCTGAATAGCAAACTCCTCTGGATTTGAGCAGTTGCGCTTCAGGCGGATGAGCTGTCCTTTAGGAATATTGCGAATCCAACCAGGGTTATGTTGGCTGTCCGCCCTAAGGTAGTTGTTGGCCTGAACTGATTTGAAATACGTCTTAGTCTGTATTTGGTTGTTACTTATATATATACTTAGGTCAAGGAATTCTATGTGATCTTTGTGATGATTAAAAGTAAATGAAAGATCCCTATCGTTAAAGTTTAAATAATTAAAAAACGAATCTAGCTGTTCCTGGCTGCCCGACCAAACAAATATGACATCATCTATGAAACGGCGCCAGAGCACCAGGTGTGCCCCAAGAGGACAGTTGTTCCAAATGTAATCTTCTTCCCAACTGTCCATAAAAAGATTCGCATAACTTGGGGCAAACCTGGTGCCCATTGCCGTTCCACAGATCTGTAAGAAAAATTGTGAATTGAATTGAAAATAATTATGTGTTAAAATAAACTTAATACTATCTAATAAAAATGATTTAAGTGCGGGTGAAGTGGTGGAATCTGATTCTAACTTGCGTGATATAGCCTGACATCCCTTTCCATGATTGATGGTGGTATATAGAGATGTAACATCTGCAGTTTCCCATGTATACTCAGGCTGCCATTCCAAATCTCTCAATATTTGTAGAATGTGCATTGTATCACGCAAGTAAGACCTGCCCTGGCTAACCAGAGGTTGAAGGTGGTGATCTATAAATAATGACAAATTAGAGGGGAGTGATGTGATACCTGAAATGATGGGTCTACCAGGAGGCTGTGTGATATTCTTATGTATTTTAGGAATAAAATAGAAAATAGGTGTGCGTGAAAACTCAGTGTACAAAAACTCTGATTCTTGCTGGGATATTGCTCCCTCATCAAGACCCTTGTTTAATAAAGTTTTAAATTCAATTTCAAACCGACCTAAAGGATTAGTGGCAAGGGGGAGGTAAGTGGCTGTATCTCCAATAATCTCATCGATTCTTGTAAATAGTATTGAGTATCCATCACCACTATACCCCCCCTTTATCAGCAGGTTTTATTACAATCGATTTATTGTCTACCAGTTGTTGTAATGCTGTTTTCTCTTGTATATTCATATTATCTCTACGGATTTTGTATACTCTACTGAATTCCTCCAATTCTCGGGTGACTATTTCAACAAAAGAGTTTAACAAATGGCCTTGAGCAAATTTCGGATAAAAAGTGGACTTAGGTTTAAAAAAAAATTTTGGTTGTATAGAACTAGGCTCAATGTCATTAGATTTCTGATCCATCTGGTTAGAAATTGCATCTTTCATAAAATATTTCTTAAGTGCCAGTTTGCGTGCAAATTTATGGACATCTATATGAAGATTAAAACTATTCGGACCACATATTGGTGCAAACGTGAGACCTTTACCTAACACTTTTTTCTCGACACAAGTGAGTGTATGTTGACTAATATTGAAGATGTTCTGATAAGCCTTGTTATTAACTAACTTATTTCTATTAACACCTCCTCTTCTTCCCCTGGTGCGTTTTTTCTTTTTTTGTGATTCATGGGGGGCTGAGGGTCTATATGCGGTTTGATTATTTCTACCTGTGGAAAAATGTGCTCCCGTTCCTTTCTCCATTCTAAAAAAGAAAAACTCGTTTTAACTCCCTGAGTTGGTAATGAGGTGACCTACAGTAATTATTTGTACAATGTTCAGTTCAACTTCAACAGTTCAACTTTAGTTTAAAATGGCTAGAATTAACATAGAATACTTAACACATAATACAGTAAGTCAGTTCATGTTCTGCAGTCCAGAAATTGGTTTTGTGGCTTGTAAGGCGGTGATTATACCAGAAATCGCTGGCGACGCCGCGTGACGCGACGCCGCGGAGCTTCAAAACAAAACAATAAAATCCAATGAAAGTGCACATACCAGTAGCGACATAAGCGACAAACTGCAAAGCTTCTGTCTCATGAAGATATTTGAGATTTTGTTTTTCACAGGCGACGGCCGCATCACGTGATCTGCACGGCCAATCATAGTGCACCTGAAACAAACCAACTGGTCATGTCTCCTCTGTAGTGCTACAAATCGCTTTTGCATGTGCACGTCTCCCGGTGATGTCGCTACGATGACGTCACCGGATCGCTCTGCAGTTACTTGTATAATTGAGGCCTTAGGCCTCTTATAGTCCCGGCAATGGCGACGCGACGTCGCGTCAAAACATATGTATTGCATCCGTTGCGTGCGCTTAAAGTAGGAGTGACGATTTGGTCGCAATCGGTATAAGTCAATTCAATTTGATTTTTTCAGTGACGTCAGCGTCGCCATCGCCGGGACTGTAAGCGCTGCCTAAGGATGCAAAACCGGTTTCTTAAGGGAGCTACGGGAACTCCAGTTGATTCCAGTTGTGGTAAAAAAAATTTGCTTTGCAGGCTTTTTCGACAAACCGATCGGGTTGGCAGAGCCGGAGTTGAACTGCGTGTAAAAATGTATTTTCCGCACAGATTGGACAGGTAAAATGGGCTTACAGAATAGAGAAGCATGCCAATCTGATCGGAAAGGGCTATTTAGACAAGGATTTTATACAACTCGTAGTTACAAGAATAGGCCCCAGGGTCTGTGGAGTTGTCACTTGAGAGCTACAGAAGTAATAATGAATGGGAAATTATGTTGGAGAATGGAATTTTGTGACATGTCCAGGAAATGGAACAGAAGGAAGAATCCCACATGTAAAGTAGGTAGTAATGGAGAAGGTGGTTTATGTGGAAGAGGAGGCTAGGTACAATATAATGTATATTTAGCCTCTCTTCCCCCTCCCAATCGCAGATCGAGCCCCCTAAGGTGTTCTGGGATCTGGCAAGGTGTCTCTGTGTGGTGTATACCTGCTGGCAACAGGAGGGCCTGAGTCTCCCGCGATGACATGGGGGATAACAGGAACAGGTTACTGGGGTGGATGCCTTCGTTCTGGTTCAATGGTGCAGCGCCTCCATCTATAGTAAGCCCCAGGAATGCAGGGTGGAATCCTTACCACAGTGTCTCCCACACAGGGATGAGAGATTCCAGTCTCACACAAGGATTGTCTTTAAAAGCAGCAGTCTTTATTCTCCAGGGCAGCAGCAGCAGCCGACAGGTACAGTGATGCACAGTCCACTAACTGTTCTCCCTTGTGATGGTCCTCCCTGCCACCACTCTGGATCAAAGGCCTCCAGAGTGGGGCTAGCTCTTCCCTCACCCCCTAAGCAGGGTGAGAGGTACTTGGTCCACCTCACTAAACTATAGTTAGATCAGCTCTACTCATGAGCTGATCACTTCTCTCCTCCTAACTCACTAACCCTTCACACTCCAACTTCTAAAACACTACTACCACTAAATAGGAAGTGACACTACTTTATGTAACCTCCAGTAGGCACCGCCCCTGCGTCTCTTGATTGGACACAGGGTCACGTGACCTACCTTCACTTACACAACACAGTGTCATAAGCGGGGGAAACCCTTGTCAACTCCTGGCAATCTGCCCTTAGCAGAGTTTACACACAGGAGGAGGATAGAACTATAGCCCCATTTCTTACCAGGGCTACATATAATATGTGTTAAGGGCTAAAAAATGTTACATCTTTTGAGACCGACCTGGAATATCAAGAAGATTTGGTTATTATCCACAGGGCCAGACTGAGACATTATTGCGCCTCCACCAGCTTAATTATTTGGCGACCCTCCTCCTGCAGCGTTGCCCTTCTCATTCTGCAGTGTCAAATGACATCACGTGGCGACGTGTTGCCATGACAACATGACATCACATGATGTCCCATTGTCATGGAAATGTGTCTCCATGTGATGTCGAGACACTGCAAGAGGAGGAGACCAGGTCGGCAAAAAAGTACGTGCCTATGGGCATTTTCAAACCGACCCTTGACAAAGGCCAGAGCTACCGGTGCTCTGCCACTTGGCTTTTTGCCGAACACGCTCCGACCGCAGCTCCATCTTTAAATGTCTGAGTCCTGCACACAGTCATCAATGTCGAGGGATATTTAAAGATGGTGCGTTGGAGCGACGGGCGCATACTGGACATTAACAAGGACGCTCTGCCATGCGACCAGGGCACGCAGGACTCAGACATTGAAAGATGGTGCAGGAAAAAACTCCCTGGAAAGGAGGGAGAAAATGCCGGTGCACAGAGTGCCAGCAAGTGCTTCATGCGCTCCGGAAGCAGGAAGTGAGCCGGAAGCTGGATGACGGTTTCAATGAAGAACTTTAATGAACAGCAATGACATCAGTTAAAAGGAAATTTTCATCTAGAGAAAGAACTCTGACGCGTTTCGTGCATCTTCTGCACTTTGTCAAAGTGCAGAAGATGCACAAAACGCGTCAGAGTTCTTTCTCTAGATGAAAATTTTCTTTTAACTGATGTCATTGCTGTTCATTAAAGTTCTTCATTGAAACCGTCATGCAGCTTCCGGCTCACTTCCTGCTTCCGGAACGCATGAGGCACTTGCTGGCACGCTGTGCACCGCCATTTTCTTCCTCCTTTCCATTGAGTTTTTTCCTGTTACACATATGGGCTGAGAGCACGCTGGGACCAGACGGACCATAATTCACAGGTCGTGAGTAACATATTTCTGGACATTGTGATTCATTTATATAGGTCTAACTCTAAGGGTTGTTGTGGGCATTACTATTTAGATAGGGGTCAGGGTCCCTTATTCATATAGGTTCCCTTGACATCCCTTACATCTATATTTACCTACACCCCTATCAATGAGCATTAATGACCTGATCACTAACTTTACTCAACTTTATCAACCTTGACCCCCAATAAAAGTGCATCTGAATTCATCATTATGCTATAGTCTTTAATCATTTTATGGACAAGCAATTAATGTTTACTTAGAGCACTGGCAGAGAAGACTCTTCTCTATCCCTTTCTATTGAAAGATGGTGGCAGGGTCAGAGCGCACATGGCAAAAGTAAAGCAGCAAGGTGCCCGGCAGTTTATTTTGGCACCCCTTTTCGGTTGGCACTGCAGCCAAGTCAGCTAAGTGCCCGGCCAGCCGCCCCTTAATCCAGCCCTGATTATACACATGCATCAATTACATCATTGTGATTTTGCAATGTGTTCATCTTATTGATGAGTACAGCACATGAAAGGACAGATTTACTAAGCAGTGGTACCAGCAGTAGCATATTGCATGGTATGGGCAGGCCACAGGGTGTGGTATTCACTACACTTTCTTAGTGCAACCAAATGGGAATTTCATACATGCTGCTGAAATGCATCCTGTAGGTACACCAAGTCCATTGTGTGCCTTTCATGTGACATCTTCCAAATGCCTACCCGGGGATTTATCTGCGCCATCTTATTTTGAAGTAGCTATCATATACCAGCAATAGTGGCAAATATTGTGAACCTGAATTGCAAGTGGTAAAGAGGAGGTGCATATGTTCTCTCTGACCAAGTGCAAGTTGTGAAGTCCAAATTAAAGTACACGTGCATACGTATAGGAAATGTGAAGCTGTATAGTCTCCGAAATATAGGCACCCCAAAATATAATATAAACAAATAAATAATAACCCATTTTTTTCATTTTTAATATACTCACAATTTTAGCCTGTACATTATACTTGTAAGCTAACCCTAATCATACCAATACACTATGTATACAAGATCATGACAAGATTGAAAGATAACATGAGAACATTTAGAGATTAGATAAGACACTTAAACTAAGATGCAAGGAAATTAATTGCAACACAGGACACCTGCGCGCTGCACTTGAAAGAAAATGAGATTAGTTATTACAAAATAAAAAAACAGAGTAAAATGTACAAATGCAGATTACAGGCGTTATGTACCAAGCACTGAAAATGACTATTGTGCTAATGTTGGGGTGGCTTGCAGGCTATAGCTGCTGAGGGTTTGGGGGTGGAGTGTACCCCAAGGATATCACCATACAGGCCTTTGTAGTCCACATAGGAATAAATAGGAGCACCCACAATTCCAATATTGAGCTGCCAGGGGTGCTTGTCCTTCCGCTGTGATAGAGGAATAATAGTGAGATGAATGATGCTCAGCACTCCAACGGTCTTCTGCAAATGAAGAAATAGATTTATTTTATCGATCGAAGTTTCGGTCCTTATAGAATAAATCTATTTCTTAATTTGCACAAGACCACAGGAGTGACGTGCATCATTCTACTTACACAGGTCAGTAGTGATGTAGAGTCCATTGGAGGGAATTCAACTTCTATTTTCTGCGGTCGACGGGCAACTTCCTCCGCCGGGCTGAGGGCAGCTGTCCCCCCTGTCAGCAGCCCTGCCTACATCAGTGAGAAATTTGGGGGGTGCTCATAGCTGAAGTTGGGATAAGAGTTAAAGGGTCCAGTTATGTAGGGGGGTTTATCAGTCTGTTTACCATGAAGAAGAACGTTGTGTACATTGCACACTGTACCAAGGTATCTTTTTTATCAGCCAGTTTTGGATACTCATGTGGTTATATAAAAAAATATAAACATTATTCAGATACATTGCTTGCATTTGCATCAAATGTAAGGGATCATTTCACAGATAAATAGCAAGGAAAGTTGATGCCATCTCAGACCTAATACATTTCTTTGACACTAAATAAGGGTGAAAAAGTGATACAGAATTAATTACATCCCAATTTAAGGTCTCCTTATTTCCTCATATAGATACTCAAATCACAATCTGGTGCACATACAGTAGGGCAGGGGAGTACAATCTTTTTCCCATGCCGGCTGTCCTCATCTGCGCGCGCCCCCTCCCTTCCTCCTCCTTACCTTGGTTCCCGGCGTCTAGGCGTCATGACATCATGTTGCCATAGCGACGCGTCTCCAGATGCCGTCTGAACCACGGTAAGTAAGGTTTACAGATGCCTTCCCCGCTTTCCTGGCACTTAATTTAAATGCCTTCGGGAAGCGCACAGGGCTTCTGTAAACCCCGCGCCCTCCGCAATTAATCTCGTGCCCCCCAGTTTGCACACCCCTGCAGTAGTTTGTACACAAAGGATAACCGGGCGCTCTCTCAAATCAACAATTCGCTTTAAGTGAAATTGAAAATATAAATGGAAACAATGTGTTACCAATCAAGGGTACCCATGTGTCTCCTTCTTCTTGGGAATACACTTCCAGGGATCCCTCGTCTGCTGCTCAGACCCTTCTTGGGAGATATCATTATTCTCCGACAATAGAAACAGAAAATAGAGAAAACAAGGGGAGGGCAGATCAGCACAAAACAGCGGACAATATACAAAATACAAATAAAGATAATACACTTTATAAGACCGAAGATGATGAAGTGGAATGAATAAATTACTCCAAGTTAGTGGAGTGGAGTAAATAGCACTAGGTACTCACACGGGCCTGTGTGAGCAAATACCCCTCGGGGTTTAACTCTGTAGAAAATTCTTTCTTAGAGTTCCACGCCTTCTCCTCGGCTGCTGATAGACACACAGGACCTCAGGTTATTCAATCACCCCAAAATGAAAGAGAGGTGCCAGAGATAGGTATCAGTATGTGTACTGATGGAGACTGATAGGGAGATATGGGTATATAGGTATATAATGTTAAGTACTCACACGGGCCAGTGTGAGTTAAAACCAATAAGGGTTTAACTTGTGGAGAGTTGTTCTTCTCTTTTTTGTTCAGACAACACAGTTTGTGTATGTATCCCCAGTGGTTCCCAGGATCCCACTAAAATCGATGGAGAATCCGGATGGAATAAAAGGTGATTTTAATAAAGAAATTTAAAACACATACATACAGTTCATCGGGGGTGTATACAGTTAGTAAGGTGCTTTCCTTGGTGGCAGCTCCTTCTCTCCGGCGTCTGCAGCGCGTCTGGACAGTTGGAGCGCAAGATGGTATCTGGAACGCACCAGAGCACTTCCTGGCTACGGAAGCCTCCGATGGACACAAAACGCCAACAGCAGTGAAGATCGAGCAGCGCACATTGTTTGAGTGTTATTGCTTCATGTTTATAAGTTTGTTTTAAAAATATATGTAGCCCCCTCTGTTGGGACTACTAATTACTGTAAGGGGTTAAATTCCTTAATGATTAACTCGGTGGGCTCACTCAGGTTTCGCCCCTTCCCTGTATGTCTTGTGACCGTGATGTCACGCTAGGGAGTATGTTCTAGAAGCAGGTTCTCCAGAGTTCTGACTGGCGTCCTCATTGTGACTCCTGATGAAACCGTGATTGGGCGAAACACGTAGAGTGGGCGGTCGTATCTTTGAGCACAGAAGCAAGTGGAGGAAACAGGAGAGAGGCTGCAGACTACCAGCTCATCCACAGAAGCCGAGTGAGTGACGTCATTCCTGGGGGACAGAATGTGAGGCAGCAAGCAGTTACCATCGGCTTGCAGGGAACTGACCCAGGATCTTGATCCGAGACCGGAAGAGTGCCCAGAAGAGGCGGGGTGGTGAGAAGTGTGATGCGCAGTCTCCTCTTAACACTTGCGAGTGTAATGTGCCTTTTTAATATTGATTCTTTGTAAGTGCATTTTTTACACTTTTTAATATAAAGTTTTATTTACATACTGATCTGTGCTATGGAGCTATCCCTTCTTTACTGAGGTACACCCATTCACCAACACTGAGTGTGACAGCTTGTCCTGAGTTCCTGAGTACCACAGCATATGTGCCCGTATTGCATTTTAATCTTGTGAGTAGGCATATATTAGAGCCAAGATTTCAGCCTGAGATTTACCCACCTGTGCCATTCTACTGCATTTAGAGTTGGTGTTGTCGTTACTCCCTATAGTCAAGTATATTAAGATGTGACCTGTTCCCATGTGTTGTTTTGAGTTAGGAAACGTGCACCGATCTAAGTAAGTACCAGCAGTAAGGGATTAGGATTGTTCTCACTATTTATACGGATGCAGCATGATAGGAGTTCTCGGCATAGTAACTCTGAAGTATGTTTGGACTGGACTAACAGGACTAACAGGAGGTTTCCTTGACATTCCTGATCCATTAGGTATGGAGGAAGTATGCCATACATAATAGTGGGTTGCTAATCCAGGAGCCCAAAGTGTATGCCTGAAATGCCTATTCAAGAAGTGGTGGGGCATTAAAAACTCTATGCAAGATGCTGCCAATCTGGGTTTTAATATGGGTAACAAGTTAAGTACGTCCCAGGGTAGAAGTGACAGCTCCCGGGGATGAAGTATCAATATTTACTGTATATTGTTTGCCACAAGTTTTCTGTCAAGTGCCAAGTATGTCAATATATGTGGAGCATTATTGACTGCTATCAAATAAAGCAACTTTTTGACTTATTCTGGGTTTATTTGCACCGAGCTTGCACCTACCCAGCAGACCTTCAAAGGTCTGAGAGACCGAGCACTGCCACTGTTTATAGTTAATCTGATGTGATATCCTATATATATGAGCGACAGAGACAGAGAGAGAGAGAGAGAGAGAGACAGACATTTGGTATATTGGTTCAGTTTTATATGTCGGCGCAGCTTTGGAGAATAGTGGCAGCTCTGATTAATGTTTGACCTGGAACTGGTTCTAAAGTGGGAAGGGAAGCCATATCTGATTGGCGGTAGATACTCGTGGCTTACCCTTGGTGGTCTTTGGTGGCTACAGGGGCTAGTGTGCTGGTTGACGCCTGGCGGTGGAGGCTGGTCAAGGTGGAGAAATGCCGCCAGCAGGGAGGAGGAGGCTTTCCATGTTCGTAATGATACACTGTCATCAGGGATTCTGATTAATATATGAACTGGGTCTAAAGTGGGAAGGGAAGCAGTATCTGCTGAGTGGTAGGGACTTTTGGCTTACCCTTTGTGGGTTTTGACTGTTGGGGTGATTGAGGGTGGCCAAACCGATGTGACATGGGGCTGTGTATCTGCTTAAGGACATGCTGGAAGGGTGGGTGTTTTGGGAGTTTGTGTCTCTATTTGATTTAAACAAATTGTTATTTAGCAATCAAGCTTCTGCCCAATTTGACCTCCAGTCTTGGCTACCTGCTGTTCTTTGGGGGTTACGTTTGGGAAGGTATCAGGGGATGGGTGATTGATAGATGATTGATTATTATACATCAATGCAAAGTGATTCAAGTTCAAAATGACATTATACATACATTGGTTTATGTTTACGTAATTCAAATTTGATTTTATGCTAGAGAAAGTTTTTACATAAGGATCTTGTTGAACCTTATTGGAAGAAAAATAAATCTCTTAAAATATTTGTATAAATTCCCTTTTGACGCAACAAACATAATTCTTTCCATTTCAATAACTGCTTGGAAATGATTGGGATACTCTCAGGGTAACTTGATCAAAGGTAAAAAGTTAAAAAGCCTAATTACAAAGGTAAAACATCAACCGTACAATTAAATGGGCAGAGAATACAGGTTCCACTTTACTAGTAATTTACAAATCCCATCCGATTGCCTTTCCTCCTGTTTATGCTGTGTGCATTGATAGTGCCTTCTTGGTTCTCTGCCCCATCAGCACATGTATTATAAATATTGACAATTTCCATCATGCATGTGAATCTTATAAATATAAACGAGACAAAAAAGCAGTATGTTTGAATTACTTTTCATGTTTACAGGATGCCAATAAGATAAAAGACACCCCATTAACAGGGCAATTTCCCTGCAAGTTTATTTTTTATGCTTTACATATTTTTTTCATAATATTGTACAGTTGGATGTCTGTGTTCACCTCTATAATTTTTACCCTTATCAATATATTTTTTAAACTCCGTATTTTATTGACAAAAAAATGAGGCTAAAACCTAAATGAATATGGCTGCTAATTTCTCTCACTTAATGACATTATTAGACCTCAAACCTTATCTGAGCAGATTAGGTTAAGGCATTTTTTTCTGATAAGATCCTTTGTGTAGGGCATGGAAAACAATTCAATGCTGCCTGGTGGAGTTGAATAAGTGAGAATGGACAGCAGGAGTTGCCATGTGGACACTCTACTGCAGGCCTGGGGCCTTTATAAATACAAATGAAAATAAAATAAACAAAATAGCTAGGAGGAAAAATAGAAAGCTTGCTAATCTGCTTTAAATGGCATCACTTTTCTTCTCACAATTTTTACATCCAACACCTAATATTCCCACACATTGTATCTAAAAATTGATTCAAATGTTTACTTAATTTCTTTATAAATAATTTATTAGCATAAATTTTTTTGATCTGCTGTATATTTATTGCTCAATACAAATTAACTACAACAAAATATGCAATTTTTTCCATTAAACTGTTATAATACTGATCAGGTGTATGCATCTACACTTATAGGCACTGTTGCAGTATTAATCTCAAACTGCCCCGTGAATCTAATATCATAATCAAAATTAACAAGGCTGGGACATGCTCTCACATTTAAGAAATATGCTATCATGCTGCATATGATATAATTTTATTATCTGTTACCAGTCGAATGCAATTACCAGTATAGTGCAGTAGATTGCACAATCGTACCTTAAAAAATCTGTGATTGTAAGCGCTGTATTGCAAGGATTTCCTTGACTGATACCTAAGAAGACTCAGCCTCCATCAACCTTTAACACCCCAATACCCACATTTATTAATGTAGCCCCATTTCCCATGACAAAGGGAAACTCACGTGCTACTGTTACCTGTGGCTCACAGAAGGCCTGAGCCTCCGCCGCTGGGAGCCTGGGGTGATCTATCGTTCTCCTTGGTGCAGCGCCTCCACCTGAGAGGGATCCTAGCATGGTAGGATAACCCTCACAGGAACAATACCGGCAGTAAATAAGGCACACACAGGAATAACCAACTATTTACTGACAGAGATAACATATCACACGGGTTATAGGAATAACTGCTCACCTTTTAAATTTAATGTCCTAGTAATAAAACGGTAGGTGGAAGGGAGGTAGATAACGTATAAATCACAGAGTGAACTCAAGAGGATGAGTTCAAAAGCACCCCTCTATTTGCACTCATTACCTAGTACTTGTGTATGGTACTAGGTAATGAGTGCAAATAGAGGGGTGCTTTTGAACTCATCCTCTTAAGTTTACTCTGTGATTTATAAGAGATAACATATCATAATAATCACACATGGCCCCACATGCAGTACCCACACAATAGGTAATTACCCCGGTGAGATACCCCAAAGTACTGAGGTGCCCTGAGCACCTAACCACCCGATGTCCACAGCGGCAAGCCCACCCCAAAGTGTGTGAAGTAGCGCTACCCCACAGTGTGCATGGCTGTTGGTGCCCGTGGTACCTTTCCTGGTCTCAGACTAGGACAACCTGAAGATGTTGATCCGTCGGACCACAGAATGATCCCACGCCATGTCTAACGGATCCTTTTCATCCACCACTGGAGGGATCTCCCACAAGGAGTGTGTCCCGGTAAAGTGTCTCTGGTAAAGTGCTGGTGGTCTGGTCACAGACCGCAGGCCGCACACACCGCATGGCGCCTGTCACCGGTACTGCATCTGTGGTGATCTAAGGGTAAGCGTCCCTATCTGGGGCCTTCCCTGTAGAACCACAAGCTATAATGAGTCGGGCCTAGCTTGGACCTGGGGGGGGGGGGAATCTGGCCTAGTCCAGCAGAGCACTGCTCCCTGGACACTACCTTCTTCCTCTCTGTCCTGCTCCTGACTGGCGTGCTCCTCAGCGCAACAAAAGTATCCTTTCTGGTGCTCTGTGGATCAGGAAGCCCTATTGGCTAAACCTGACCATGTGCTGCTGCAGCCCTTGTGGCTGCTGTGGATTGTGGTCCCCTTTGCCTAGCTGGATAATGGCTGCCGCAACTCTCCCTATATGTGCAGGCGCAAGGACCACACTGTGCAAGCACGCATTACCAAAATGGCGGCCCGCTGATTGGGTACATCGCAGAGTTCATCTGCAGTCCTGGCAGCTAGCAGTAGCCTCCCCCCTTCCCCGCGCCCGCATCAGAGGTAAGGGGGCAAGGGGGACCTGTCTACATTAACAACATGAAGGTAACAATAAGTCAAACCAGTCCTGTTAGCAACCCATAGAGACATACTAATGCCACCCACCAGTCATATTAACTTGGTGGGTACTGTTCATCCCATACTACAATCAGCCTAACAACCTACTGGCACGATGCCAGTAACGGAACTTCAAACCTGTCAGACCCTAGCAGGTCACACCTGCATAGGAGTCCCTTGCTTATCGGGACCACCTGTCTCAATGTTGGGCCAATTATAACTGATTTTTCAAGTATTCCACTCAGGGCCATCTACAACGGTGGAGACCCGGCACAAGTGTCCCGGGCCTTGCTGATCAATGGGACCCGGCCGGCCAATGCAGGAAGTTCTGCCTGCCTGAAAATCAAGCCCAACTCCCATGTCCGGCCCTTGGGCCCTCAATGTGCTGCGGGGCCCAAGCTCCCCTCTGCTCTGGAGCCCTCCCTTGTTGCGAGCGCCCCTCTTCAGCACCCACCGTTCCTACCGGAAGCTCAAGTTCAACACTCTGTCCTGAACACCGGAAATACTGTTGGCGGGCCTGATCCCAATCCACCAAACTGAGTCCCTTTAAACCACCATCCTCACATATCATTGCTTTACTCAAATTACTTTGTAGGTGGATACATAGCTCCCACCTACTGATGTTCCTTCCTTTGTTCCAATCGTAAAACTAAGTTAAATCCCTCACCCTTATTGCTAGCCTTCCAATTCGCATGCTACTGTATGTTTCCTCCTTCATATATCTTCTAGGGAACCAGACTCAGCCTCTCAATCTCCTGTTATGTACCCTTCGACCACATTTAGTCAGGTATAACCTTCCCAGAGCTACAAGTGTTTACTTTCCTATAGTCTGTTTGTATATTCGTTGCACCAAAATTCCCTGTAATGTATTCTCTCTTTTGCAAAGTAGTGCACACATTACTGGCGCTATATCAATAAAAATATGTATGCATACATACTTATAAAAATAGTATACAGCATTATTTCTGAATGTTTCTGTTATCCCACATTCAATACCACATAAATCAGATAATAAAAATGAATAGCTTTGTGGTGAATCCAAGCATTATTTTTAAATACATTTTTAGGTTATTTTGAAGACTTTTCTGGTGAATTTACAGCTCAAAATGGCTTAACATAATTTTAGCGAATTTGACAGGGTATGATCCAAGACGCATGCATTTACCTTGCACTCTGTAATTATAGGTGAGATCATGGAAATGAACAGAGGGTGTTACATTGTGATTTAATAATAAATCAGAAGACAGAAATATTATGAGAATCAGTTGTAGTTTACCGGAAGAGTTAAGTTTAGTTTTAGTAACTCTTCAGTGCTACCTACTAACACCAGTAAGCCCTGTTTTGCTTTTAAAGCCACCTGAAATTACATTCTAAAATGTGATTTTAAGATGATGAATAGGAAGATGTTGTTGTAATTGTGAATTACATCTAATTCTGAATCACTGAATGATAATTGGCTAGTTCCTTCATCCTTTGACTTTGAACCATAAAGTTGCTTATTGAAAGGATAAAGCCTGATTTGTCATGTGGGGTAGTAGCCACTCCAGTCCTGACTTTATTTACTTGAGCAAGACTAATTATTTGCATGTGTGATCTTTCTGCCTATAAATATTCCGGCATTGCTCAACCTGGTTCCTGGCCTGAGTAGAAAGGCTACAGCCACATGTTCCGAAACGGCTTTATTTAAGACCTTTTTGTAATTGCCTTACCAGATTGGCTATTTGAGTATTTCAGTACAGCCAAATGTTGTCTTTTCTGCCTCTATCCATTATCTCAGTGTGTTGGCTTATTCACCTTTGGTATACAGTATATTGCTGCTTAACCCTAGCCCTTCACACCTGCACCCAATGTCTCATGCCTTCATGCATGCCCCATTGCCCCAGTCAGACCTCCACATCTGCTCTGATGTCCCCCACCCCCACCCCCCTCTCCTCCCTCTACATTCTGAGGGCCCTTCCCTCTTTTCCAACATTAACTATCCCTTTTCACCATTTCAGGCAGGTGTTTACTGCTCCAGGTACAATCATTAAACTGATTTTTAATTCAAAGTCGCTATCTACATATGTCAGTGTTCAACTTCCAAGGAATTCAGTGTCACTTCCATTAGTATATAACATGGGTGGGGCAATGCAGCAGCCACGGTTCCGCGCGTTTTGCCCTGGAGGGGGCTTCTCCTGTCACGTGTGCTGTTGCACACTCTCTTCGCATTGGAAGAGATAATAATGTTTTGGCCCTTCATTTACATTGCATTTATTATGATAGGCAAGAGAAAAATCAACTATATCTAAATAACCTTTTTTTAAATGGCATGTTCCAATTCTGCCTACATACACATATGACAATGGAAAGGATAAAGACCCATGTTTACTAAGCACTGCTATTTCGGTGCTGGAAGGCACTCTTATGGAATAACAGTACTTAGCAAATATGGGCCTAACTTTGTATTTGGTGTGTGAGGAATAGAAAACACTACCGACTCCTTCTCTAGAACTCTGCTCACCTTCGTATGACCCTTAATTTATGCAGCCCACTACTATGTGTATGGAAAAGGCCAAAGCTATCTAAATCAACAAACTGTTGGCCAAATTCTGTGGCCCGTCTCCCTATCTTCACACAACAAGCTCAGTATCCCTTACAAACAATGTCCACAATCATTAATCTAGAGCTACAAGGGTATTGACTTGTTTACCCACATCGTACACTAACTTTGCTGCTTCTGCACCATGATATGCACCCGCTTCTCTTTCAAGATTTCCTAAGGCTAAACTTCCAAAAATTCTTTGTTTTAGATAACTGCCAATGGATGCTTCTGATCTTACAAAAGGAACGTTTCCAGCCACCGCACTATAAACACATGTTAAAAAATGTCAATTCATATTTAAGTAGACTCAAGAAATATTTTATTGCCATATGGATTGATTTTCTTTCATGATAGTTTAGTGTGTGCTTGCGTAAACTTTTTTTTTTGCCTTTTATTTTTGATATATTGCGGTCAGGGGCTTTGCATATTGTGGTTTAAGCACGTCTTGATTTTTTTATTCATTGCCGATTTTTTATTTTTTATTTTGGGTCTCATGTAAGTTCCCACGGTTGTAATCATTGCCCATACCCAAATAGGATTGCCAGGTGTCCAGTATTGAACTGGACTGTCTTGTATTTGGACACTCTGTCCTGTAAAAAATAGAGGTAATACAGGACATGTGTGTGTCCGGTATTACCTCTCCGGACTGTGCTTGCCACAAACTGGTACCGGACCGCGGGGCTGAGGTGGGGATGTATAAGCACCGACCTTAAGCCACAGAGTCAGGTCCGGAGTGCGGATTCCGTAATCAAACATAGCCAGGTCAGGATTGGAGAAAGTAGGGTTAACGTTATCCAGGCAGGGGTCAAGGCAGGCGGCACAGGAGCGGTGGTCGAGGAAACAAGCCGAGGTCATCAATATGAAATCTTGGGTGAAGGTACGTCAGGGATAGGAACAGGAACTGGAAATCCAGTGCTACAGCACAGAACGGCACCCCCTTGCTGGGTACAGCCGCGAGTGGTGGAGACCACTGGGAACAGGAACTGCAGAATCCAGTGCTACAGCACAGAACGGCACCCCCTAGCCGGGTATAGCCGCGAGTAGTGGAGACCACTGGGAACAGGAACTGCAGAATCCAGTGCTTCAGCACAAAACGGCACCCGCTAGCCGGGTACAGCCGAGAGTGGTGGAGACCACTGGGACCAGGAACTGCCAACAGGAAGGCCACAGGAACCAGGGGTGCAGACACACCACAGGAAACACTGGGGACACCAGCGTAGCCGCTTCAGCGCGGTGGCGAAGTCTGCCAGGAACAAGGGAAGCAGCGCCGGGGCGGCTAAGCAAGAAGGCCTTGTGAAGCAGGGGACTGGAAGCAGGATACCAGGCACAAGGAGGCCTAGCAGGCCAAACAGGGAGTCTGTGACAAGCAAAGTCACTTGCAACTTGGATTGCAAAGTCTATGTCCAGCAACTTCCTGAGGGCGGGGCAGGCACTAAATAGCACAGGAGGCCAATCAGGCCAGAGCTGCACAAGAGGCAGCAGGAGGCAGGTGATTGCAGAAGCAGGGAATAGATTGTCTGGAACCTGAAAAGCTCCGGATGGATGGGCTCCAGCCAAAGCCAGGAGTGGATTCCTGACACGGACATAGTGACATGACCGGCTTTGGAGGCCGTGAGATTTCCCCGAGCAGGGAGAGAGCAGGGCTATTGCCAGGAGGATGCACAGTTTCCTCCATCCTGATTGGCTGCTGCTGGGTAATGCAGCCAATCAGGAGGAGCTGTCAGGAGCATGGGGGTAGGGCCAAGGAAAGGAAGAAACAGCATGGAGAGGTGAGAGGTGTGTGTCTCAAGCACACCACACCTACCATTGTATCCAATATTTTTTGGAGAAGCCACCTGGCAACCCTATATGCAAGGCATAGCATAACAAAAATAAGTGGTCAAGGAGTCCATCATAGATAAAACAAATACTACAGTATTTAAACAGTGAGAGCTCAGTTTCCTTTTTCTTTGTTTCATTTCTCCCTACAATTCTAAAACAGGGACGCCATTTAGGGAGAGTGAAAATAGATGTGCTCAGTAATCAGACACGGTTCCATTTGCACAATATATGCAGCATCATTTCCAGATAAGAATGGAGTGTCCACAAAGTAATTCTTCAATGAAACTGGGATGGATAAAGTGCTGTTGCATGAAACGCGTAGGTGCGTTCATGTTGTCCATTTTTATTGTCTATTAGCCTGCAATAAATCTGATCAGCTTATTTACTTTTGGAGTTGCCTGGATACTTTCTCCTTCTGAAATTAGAGGTTGGATTCCCTTGGCTGTGCTCCATCGACACCTGCTGCTCTCTGCGCCATTTAGGGAGGGTGAAGGGGGAGGGGGACAGATGCCCTCCTCTGTGTTTCAAACCAAGGGCTAATGTCAAATCAAGTTTAAATCATATTCATGGCTATCATTATCAGTAGTGGCTTCCTATTGGATGATCTTTTAAATTCTCTTAAAAAAACAGAAAATAATACCTGTAACTTCACTAGTAAGTATCTTGTGGGCCAGGGGGTCCACATAGCTGAATATATTGAGGTTATAAGTTCCAATTCTATTTAAAAAATGGAGGTTAATCAAGGTGGATTGCTTTTTTAACAAGCTGTAAAAAAAACAGCGATTCTCAAATGTTAATTTTTACAAATCCTAAGGCCTCGGACACGCTTACCGCTGGCGTGCTGAGGTGCGCTGAGGCTCAGGGAAAGCGGGTGCTTTCCCTGGCCTTGCGGTTGCTTACCGCAAGCGCTCTCAGCAGGCCGGGAGCAGTCCGGGGGCGGTCCGGGGGCGGGCGCGTCCGGGGGCGGGCCAGTGACGTCACGGAGCTGGTTCGCCCTCATTGGGCGAACCGCTCACGTGACCGGCCTGTCTCGCCGGCAAGCGGGGGAATTTTAAATTCCCCTAAGACCTGCGCTTCCACAAGCGCGCGGAAGCGCAGGTGAGCCCCTACTAAAGCCGCTCTAATTGCGGCTGTAGGGGCTCAGTGCTGAGCGGGAGCGCGCGTCAGCACGCTTCCGCCAGCAAGCGCCAAACATGGCCAAGGCCTAAAGCTGAGTTGTTGGCCTCCACGCTACCAAAAACTGAAATGGCGCCCCTGTCTTACATATTTAATATAGGCAGCAAAAAAGAAAATAATCACTTCAAAAGAACAAAAAGCATCATGAATGGCCAAACAATGTCTTCTGCAAACTCATGTTTTCAGGTCACATTTTTTAACTACTCTTCCACTGTGGACCATTAAATTATTATTATTATTATTATCTTTGTCCATGATTGGACAGATTCTAATATTTGTTTAGAGCAAATAAATATATCACTTGTGAGCACATTCACATGTCTTAGACAGGTCTGCAACCCTGTCTTTCCCCATAATCTCTTAGTGCTCCCATTGGAGCTGGGGATACTGGGAAATAACATGCAAATGAGCACACACTATTTGTTTACAAACCAAACCCACTACTTCTCTAACTTTTATGTTATTCCTCTTTCTAAATACTTTTCATCCATTGTGAAATAAAAGCGATGCTCCCCTGATCGGAGGCAAAACATGTTATTAATAGCCCTTAAATTAAACATCTAATAGAACCATCGTTGAGGAATGGGAATACAATGTGAGTTTGCCAATGCACTGTTCCTCTCTTGCATCACATGTAGCAGCACAGCAGCACTTCGAAGCCGACAGTACATGTTCACACGGACTGCCCCTTCCATCAACAAATTAGTTATTCAGCATCATACAGGTAGTTATAAAAAAATAAATCTGAAGCATTTCTTTAGTGTGGAAATTCTTCTAAACTGAACCATCACTAAGATATTACAGGTCCCCATGGCTAAATGACATGATACTATATCAGCCCTGCATCTATATACTGTAGCTAACAGCAATCAGAATACATGTAGTGACAGACAAATCCTTTATTTCATGTAAAACAGTACAATGGTGGGGTGATGATAATTGGTTTCACGTTGGATCTTTGACTCTATAATGTGCCCTAAAACCCATTTACAAACTGCAATATTTCAATCACAGATGACAATAAGAACTGGTAAAATACTGTTAATGGGATGCAGACCACAGTTCACATACGGGGGGGGGGGGGAATGTTGTTCGTTGTAGTTTAAAGCCTAGTGATGCATGAAGGCCACAGTAACATGCAGTGCATAAACTAGATGGGAATGAACTGGCCCACATCTTTAACAAAGAAGATCTGAGAGTAATTGTTGACTGAGGGCCAAACATGAGCATACGCTGCCAGATTTGGTTGCTAAGGCTTGTAATGTGCTTAAATGCATTAAATGACATACATATTGTAGTCACGGTAATGTCTCTTCAATGTGCCATGTTAATAATACACAATTTCAAATGCAGAATACATTTTAGGAAACTGCTTAACAATGACATTTTGTATTGTATTGTATGTCTTTATTTATATAGCGCCAAAAGTGTACTCAGCGCTTCACAAAGCATATAGTACAGGGAATTATAATAATATAATAAGCGCAGCAAAATCTGACAATAGGAAAGGAAATCCCTGCCCCAAAGAGTTTACAATCTAAGTGGTATGATGGGAGACTTACAGAGACAGCAGGTGAGGGAATAAGTGCTGCAAATGGCAGTGCTTGGTCACAATGGTTGGTAGGAGTGACTGTGGGTGTGGGGCAATAGCCATGAGTGCAGGCTATTGGGATGCTTGATTTCTGGGGCGAATTTAAAAGGCTAGTCAGTATTAAATCAGAAGGTTAACACCATTTACAGGGGAAGAGATGGCAGGGAGGCGTGGGTGAGATCAGGTGTGTATGTCTGGGTACAGGCTTTGGGGAAATCCCCAGTAGCAGGAAGGAGTAGATAGAGGGTGTGAATAGAGGATTTGTGTGGGTGTTTTTTATTGAGGGGTAAAGAAGTTGTTGGGAGAGAGGTGTATAAATAATGGTGCCGTGGGGAGTGGGGAAGTTGGAGAGAACATAGACGTTCACAAAGGAGTAAGGAAACAGTAAACAGAAAAAGCAATAGGGAGGGCATAGTGAGATGCAGGAGGAGAGAGACTTCCTAGTTATTGGAGGATAGAAAGAGTACAAATAATCACAGCATTTAAAAAGTCAAATTCTCACAGTTGCAAGTTCTTGTGCAGAGTCCAGATCTTCCTCTAATCTTCACCTCCAATTTCAACTCCACAATGAACTTTACAGACACTTGAAATGTGACACTTAAGATGTTACACATTTTTTTTAATGTTTTTTCGGCACACTGCTGTACATATCTATTACCAACATTTTTGACCACCACATAAACCATCAGGGTTATGTGAGGCATTCAAATGGTGAATAGCCACCCCCTAACATGTTTGTAATAAAATAGAACTGGGACTGAAAATGAAATACAAACAATAAAATAATGTTAGAGCATCACAGGTCAGTTACACATCAGCTGGAACTCACCATGGAGCGCATCTTGTATTTTATCTGGAAATAAAATGGGGGGGGGGGATTAAATCTTGAGAAAAGACATGTGAGGTCTTAAAATTACAAGTAAAAACTTTCATGTTGGTCCAAATAAAGGTCTCATAACCTGCTTCATTTTGTGCATTCTAACAAACATGGACCAGTGGGATCCTAAGATGGAATCAAGATCTTTAACCCATCTGACCTGCATACCTGTAATCAATCTGTAAGAAATGGCTCCAGCTATCTTTCCCATGTGAATGAAGAAGAATATAGCCAAAGCACACAGAGTTGTGATTAGCACTGCATTACAGCATACTGCCAAAAAGGGTCCTTATTTTGTTTGGGATCGTTTCAACTCTAGTATTATATGAATTTTACAGAAATTAGTTTTTTTGTGTTTCTGTTTTGTGTGTTACGGTTTGCATCATATTTAATTGATGATTGTGATGGCACTTTGGGCCATATTTACTAAGCAGTGCTAAGCCTATCCTCACAAGGCCATTCATCTTTTAACAATACATTATCTCCATTTAATGTATCCATATCCATAACACATATCTCCAAAGGTCCTTAGTGCAACGATGTCCTGGCATTCTCCTTAAAAGCCCCAGCAGTACGAGCAGCCCCAGCAGCGGGAGCAGCCCAAGCAGCAGGAGCAGCCCGAGCAGCAGGAGCAGCCCCAGAAGCAGTAGCAGCCCCAGCAGTGGGAGCAGCCCCAGCTGCGGGAGAAACCCCAAGCAGCGGGAGCAGCCCCAGCAGTAGGAGCAGACAGAGCAGCGGGAGCAGCCTCAACAGTGGGGGCAGCCCCAGCAGCGGGAGCAGCCCAAGCAGCAGGAGTAGCCCCAGCAGCGGGAGTAGCCCCAGCAACAGGAGCAGCCGCAGCAGCAGGAGTAGCCCCAGCTGCGGGAGCAGCCCCAGCAGCAGGAGTAGCAGCAGCAGCAGGAGTAGCCCCAGCAGTGGGAGCAGCCCCAGCAGCGGGAGTAGCCCCAGCAGCGGGAGTAGCCCCAGCAGTGGGAGCAGCCCTAGCAGCGGGAGCAGCCGCAGCAGCAGGAGCAGCCCCAGCAGCGGGAGCAGCCCCAGCAGCGGGAGTAGCCCCAGCAGCGGGAGCAGCCCCAGCAGCGGGAGCAGCCCCAGCAGCGGGAGTAGCCCCAGCAGCGGGAGCAGCCCCAGCAGCGGGAGCAGCCCCAGCAGCGGGAGTAGCCCCAGCAGCGGGAGTAGCCCC